>NW_022721327.1:5184-15108 GCF_011630105.1 Anneissia japonica | reverse complement strand
GGGCTACACAGCCATACTGGAATTATTTAGCAACTATGCAAACATTCGCCTAGGACTTGAACACACTCTCAGCTTAGGACCAGTAGTCATTAATAACAAGCCCTCATTGAAGGTAAGACATTTAGTGATGTCATATAGTTACTAATTATTTGAGTGATTGGTAATGAAATTAAGTAGATTTTTTCTATGAGTTATTATGATGTTGCACATTTATGATGTTGCACCCCTTATTCACCTAAGGTGAATAAGGGGTGATGCTCCTCACAGTAATCCCAACAAAAGGAGTGTTAAGGAGGGTATTTCACAAGAGCAGATCCTGGTGGACATTGATAAGGCGCCCACACCCCCCCACCCACAAAAAAAAAATTGAATACAATTGTAACAACAAAATGATAAAGAAAGTGGAGCATGGTACTCCAAAACAGCAGTTTTTTAAAAGTTTTTAAACAAAAATCAAAACCCCCTTCCCTGCTTCTTACTTTGCATTTTGCATTAACCCTACCTAGATTCGGGGCATGCACTATTGAATTATTGGTTGATTTTATGTTTGTATTTTAGCTGGAAATATCACGGATGCGTATCACTCACGAGGACGGTAGCAAGACATCAACAGGTGAACCCAGTCCTAGAGTCTGTATGCAGGTAATAATTGATAAATAAAATCGAAATGCAATTAAAATAGCAGCTGTAAAATTACACAAATCAATGGTGATGATAGGAATATTACCTGGAGAATCATAGGAATTAGTAGATTAATCCAGGCAATGGTAATAGATGTGTATTTGTGTCGTGTATATTTAATACAAATAGTCTCTATGAATTGAAAGTACAACCCCCCTCCCCCACCACACCCTCCATTTTGCCACTACATTTTAAAATGTTACATACAATGTCATGTATTGAAATAAGACAAACTAGAAAACAAAAACTTTCCACACCCCCACACCCTTGCCACTGTTAAAAAATTCTGGATCCACCCCTTTGTATTGCCTGTTAAAATTGTTGAATTTTATTGTTGAGCATCTTAAGTCAATTAAATCATAAAATGTAACGATTCAAACTGTGAAACCATTGTTTTTGGTGATGCTTCTCTTAATATTGCATATCATTTTTTTCTTAAATTTTTTGTAATGTTTTAAATTTCCATTTTTAAATTATTTTTAAAATCTTTGTTAAAGGTGTTAGAGTTTCTGAAGAAAGAGATGCAAGTGCTGACATCTGGAATGAAGCACACACGTTATAAGTTCCGTGTCCTGTGCTGGACAAGCTTGCGAGAAATGCACTTCCACGATTTGGAGGAGTGCCTGGAAAATGTCTGTATTCCATGCGGGAAGGAATTGATAACCACAATTAAACTTCAGAAGATGTTCAAGAATAAGCAACTAGTGACAGGTAAATAACAAAAACTAAGGAAAACTAGCAATACCAGATAACATTCTACTATACTTTTTAAATATGTTAATTAGGTATTAAATATTGGTAACATTTCATTGGCCATTTCCACTTGGTACGCAGTGCAGTAGTTATGACTATAATTATACAGATGTTGGTAAATAGCCAAGCTTGCAACTTTTTCTTTTGTGGTGGGGGGTGGGGGGGAGTTTAATAATGAGAATAATTTTCAGGCTAATATTATTATTGTTGTTGTTGTTTTTGTTGTTATTTTTGTTATTATTATTATTATTATTATTATTATTATTATTATTTTTGTTGTTGTTTTTGGCTTTCGAGAATTTCAAAAGATGGGAGAGTGACAAGACAGACGACTGTACCCCACATCGTATAAACTTATGTTATTTATACAAGAGTCCTCTTTTCTGTCTGGACCCCCATCCCCCTCTTGCAAATATCTGGACCAGCATCTTTGCAAGTATGGCTAATGTAGACGGACAGTTTTTTGTTTAATATTTGTGAGGTAGTGTAATGCATATACAACATGATTTTTTATTTTGGTAAAGCAGTGAATTCTACTTCCCTCACTGTTTGATGATTGGGACTACATTCCTAAGCTTCATGTTTGGAGGTGGTCCAAATCATTGGGACTACATTCCTCAGCTTTATGTTGGGAGGTGGTCCAAATCATTGGGGACTACATTCCTCAGCTTCATGTTGGGAGGTGGTCCAAATTATTGGGATTACATTCTTCACCTTCATATTGGCAGGTGGTTCAAATCATCTCGGCAAGTAGAAGCCACCACCTTTCCTCAAATCACGTTGTTTTGTAAAATACCACTCCAATCTTAGCATACCTTATTTATTCCTCTACTAAACAAATAAAATACAAACTTGAAAATAAGCTCAAAGTTTATATTAATCTCAGCATTTAATTATTCTATATCAAATCTGTAATATATATATTATTCAATTTTAATTTGTCTATTGTGTTTGATGTCCTTTAGTGCCATAATTATGTTTGTTTTTTTTTATTATACAGTAGATTTTTTTTAAATTTTCAAATTGCTTTTTTGAAATCAATGTTTAATATTGAAAGCTTTATCCAGTAATAAAGGGATAAAAGTGGTCAGAGGGCCAAACTAAATTTTTGATTTTGACAACATTCATGCACTGTTTTTACAACCCTTTATTCTCAGATTTGATTTTATTTGATTTTATATCAAAAGCTATTGTAAAGCAAACAAAGAGGCACAGAGTCAAAAGTTATCCCAGAAATTGTAACATGATTTAATTCCAGAAGCATCCCATTTTATTATTAATATTAAAGACAACCAGCTTGATAACAACAAGTTTTTCCAGCCCACTTCTGATTTAGTATAAATTCACCATTAAAACTTAATGTGAGATGATTTTGTCCTGATCCATAATGTAATGTGATAGACAGCAGTCAATTTTAGTCATTTGATTCTGTATTAAATTGTTTTTAATTCATTTGTAGATTCTTCAATGCCAGCAGCAGGTTCCAGCGATGCTGAAACAGCGCCACCAGGTTAGTGTTTCAGAGGTTATTACTATTTTGTGTCTCATAAATTATTTTTTTAAGACAGCTATATGACTATTAGGTATTATTATAATTATTTATTTAATTTATTATTTTATTTTTGTTACAGTAATGTTATTATTCCAATTATTTTATTGTGCTAGACTTACTTTTATTTTCACTTCAGATGAACGTCTTGGTTATCTTGAAGACAAGCACCTGCTTCGTATCGCCGAGGGCATGGGAATGGAGTGGAAACAACTGGGCGTCAGACTGGGTCTCAGTTTGTATAAGAGACAGGTGATGACTAGATTTCAAGGAACAGGATCCAACAAATATGGAGTGATAAGAGACGATTGCCAGAGAGCATAATGGATATGCTGACAGAATGGAGGAAACAACAAAACTACGAGAAAAATCAAGTTGAGATGATGTGCAGAGCTTTGAAGGAACAAGGACTCACAGAGCTTGCTAACAAAATCTTTGGCTCTCAATTGTCAGAGGTTAAAGATACGAGAGAATACGATGGTTAGTAATGCATTATTCATGATAAAATATTCATTTGATTAATATAATCTTAAAAACATCATTTTGATATTATTCTTTGTTGTGTAGTTTGTTCAGTTTCACAAAAATGCATATTTTTAAATCATTTCAGAGTGTGGAAAATGACAAAAAACAACCATTTTAATGGCTTAATGTATTATTAGCTTTTAATTGTAAGTTAAATTGAAAAAAAAACATTTTCTGGCCAGGTAATTATAATAATAATGGTAATACCCAAATATTTATAAGGCACCAATTTCAAATTGAATGATAAAAGGCACAAGCATTTTTATATAAAATGGCAAACCAGCACAAAGGGCAACATTCTCTGCTCCCTGTGGAATATCCCTAGTCATTTGCTGCCTACTTTAGCGCGCACAAAACTAGTACATTCAATGCCTCAACATCCTACCAGTTTGTACTGTAGATACAAAGTTTCAGAAACAGATTGTGAAAGCCGCATTATAAATGCTTGTCCGATGGAGAAACAGAGAGAAACATAAATCAACTCACAACATTGAAGGCACTGTTTCGATGTACGCCCGATAAAATGATGTATACATTTTACCAACGTCTGTCATGGCCAAACTGAAGTCTACAATGTTAGTGTTTTAATATTGATGTCTTTGCTTTTCCTTTAGGATTCTTGGCAGACATTGATCAGGGGCGGATTTAGAGGGGTGCTGAACAGGCTTTAGCCCCCCCCCCCCCTCCTAAAATTCATAGCCATTTCATTTTAACTGCTTTTTGAAGGTCCAAATTAAAATATTGTTTAATGTTTTCTTCACACACATCATATTTATGGGCTAAACATTTTACAGTAGTTGTTTTCAGTGATAAAATAAAAAAGGAAATACGTTTTTTAACCGATCGGCGGACAAAAACGTAGCTAAGAAAGCTGCTTTTGCCTTGCCTTCATGCTCAAATCTCGAAGCAAAGGCCGTTGTGTAGCGGTCTCAATGTTTGTATAATACACAAAACTTTTCGTGTCGCGCGGGTTTGTTCTTGTCTAGTCTTTCCTTGATTGCTAGTCTTTCCTTGATTGCTTGCGGTCAGAGGTATTTGAATGTTTGTAAATAAAATATACTAAAATTTTCGTGTCGAGCGAGTCGTTCTTGTCTAGTCTTGTCTTGATTGCTTATGGTCAGAGGCAGGTATTAAAACGTTTGTATGATACACTAAAAATTTCGTGTCGAGAGAGTTGTTCCAGTTTAGTTTTTTCTTGATTGCTTGTCGTCGGATACTACTACTACTACATTTAAAACATATTTTAAGAGGAATTCTTTTGTCGTCTGAGGTTCTCCTTAACATTGTCAAATTTTACCTTTAGGGACAGTATTTTTATTATGGAACTGTGTTCACCCTCTTCATTATTGATTCTGTTTGGCGTCAAAGTCTTATAACAGCCGCTAAACGTATCGGAATCAAAGGCAAAGTAATTATAAATTGATCAAAAATATTTATTCTGATGTTAGTTGTAAAGTTCGTTTTAATGATCTGGAATCTGAAATGTTCAATATTAATGAAGGAGATAAACACTGTCTCTTATACACATCTAGATGTGTATAAGAGACAGCGCATACATACATACATACATCTAATAGCTAAAGCATTCGTACCCCTCTGAACCCCATCTTGTCGGACGGAGACACCTCCGCCCAAACCTAGCCTCCGCAGGCACATGGAGGCACTTTACACATATACCTATTATAGCCCCCCCTAACCAAAACTTCTGGATCCGCCCCTGATGAAGGGGCTGCGGGCAGCGCACAGTGATAAACTGCACAGCACTAATTTCAATTGTATCCTCTACATTTTCACTGTGCGCAACTAGATCCAAAATGTGTATAGTTGCGCACAGTGATGAACTGCCCGTCACTGACTTTAATGGTATCCTATTCATTATCACTGTGCGCAACTACAACCAAAATGGGTATAGTAGCGCATAACGATAAACTGCCGAGAAGCGATCGGATGGGAGCGACTCAATAGAGTTACACACGTACATCATATAAATCCGTAAGATATCATAGGCCTAGCCCTACCGTAGGTAAACAATAAACATAGAAAGAGCAATAATAGTAAAACTCGTCACGACATTGCGAAGTGTCTGCTCGGTAGGCCTACCCATTTTTTATTCACGACGCGATAACGTGTTTACTTATTTTCGACTTAAACTGCATTTTATTTAGTCATTGGTGAAGTATCATTTTACTCGGGGTAATAAGTTAACTTTGGTCTATGTATTTTACTTTATTGGATACCCAAGCTGCGCCTTACAGCGCGCGATGTTGCAGCCCCGGCCTGGGAGACGGTTCGGGTTCCTTGGAATAGGGGGGTAATTCAACAGAAGAACGCACATCTCCGCTCACCAACATAGCGGACTGTGGCATCGACAATTCGATACTAGTTGCGAGTACAGCCGTCAATTATTGGTCTATGCGTGCCATATATTTTATGGTGTTTGGTACTATTTTATTAATTTTGGGTACACTGTTACATCTGATTTCTTTTGACCGCGAGCTTGTTAAATGCTTCTATAAACTGCAATTTGATTTATGAAAATTGACCAAGAAAAGGAAAAGTTAGAGCAATTGAAAATTTACGAATTTTATAAAATTTCATGTTTTTATGTAACATTAAACTGTCATTTTGACAATGTTGGACTAAGGTGCACAAAACGAACATTTGAGTAGATACTGAACATTTATTAATTTTTTCTGCGAAGTGAGTCTCATGAACGACAATACATCACAATATGAGTAAAATTAATGTTGAAATGAAGAATATAATTTCAGTCTAATGTTAGTGCAAAATATCATTAGGCCTTTGTAATCACCGCACGACGCGCGATTATCATGGCAACTAACACGCGCCTAGGTTTATGGGGCCAGATTTATCCAACTAAATCTTAAGTCCATTTTTTAGCTTAAGTCAAATTTATCACTATCGCCTTAACTTAAAAATTGCTTAAAATTAAAAAGTATTGTACTCATGAATCATCTAAGACGATTTTGAGCTAAGATTTTGCTAAGATGGTTTGATAAATTAACTTTAGATATTTGCTTAAGGACTTCTAAACTTTTTTGACTGAAGACATTTGCTAAGCTGAGATTAATAAATCCCGGGCGTGTTCTGGCTGCTATGGTTTTTGTGATGTTTAGCGTGTAGGGACGCACGTGCGCCTAGTTACAAACTGAAGTGAAGAAGTGAATTATTACTACTATATTAGAAAAACAAGCAAGGCCAGGCTAGGCCAGGCCTAGCCCTAGCTTGTCTACGATAGACAGATGACGGATGGATGACCACTGATAAATAGAAGATAGGTCTACCCGGATGAAATGCGTATGAATTGCAAACTCATTTTCCACTCATTTATTTTTATCTGTAACATACAAAATATTGCAAATATGAATTTTCTATTTTTTTGGCTAGCCTACACTTCTGGTCGGTCCGTCGACACACACCTCTATGCTTGGTTGTCAGTCTGGTCGGCCTTTGACTTTAAAATTGAATTACAGCATGACGAATGGCATAAAAAAAATCATTTGATCATGGCGGTGCACGTTAAACGTGACTGACTTAAAAGAAACTGATTTAAAAAGCGATTAAAAAAGGCGCAGGGCGCAGTGGGTTCTCTAGTGACGTAGTCCAGTCTTGATAATCCAGCAAAAACAAACAGCCCACGAGATTTCAAAAATATACCACTTCTTGGCAATGACATGTCGACAATACATATTGGTACTGTATATTGTAATATAGGCTATCTGGACATATACAAGGTTGGCCTTACATAACATATACTGAGATAAACATGGCCAGCGAATTGAGTGAAATACTGGTACTTCACATTTAGTTTTCACTCCCTAAATTTAAATTTTGGCTGAACAATTACTGTACCAGAGACCTTTGTCATACAACTGAAAAAGAAACTTATTTGTGAGGTATGCCAATATGATTATTTCAACATGTTGTTATTTGAGCACTGTTATTGTTATTTCCTATTTGTTTACATTGTTTCAGACCTGCCAACCTTCCCGATTTAGTCGGCATCGTCCCGATTTCCGATGTCATAAACACTAAAAAGATTGGGACATCCCTATTTTTATAATTAAAAAAAAAAAAAAAAAAAAAAAAAATTACATTGTAAGTATCCACTAGCACTACTTGCCAGTGTGATGAAGGGGATATTAGTCCGTAGTTCCCTGGGTATAAT
This sequence comes from Anneissia japonica, assembly GCF_011630105.1. Taxonomy (NCBI): domain Eukaryota; kingdom Metazoa; phylum Echinodermata; class Crinoidea; order Comatulida; family Comatulidae; genus Anneissia; species Anneissia japonica. Next base: position 7,411 of record NW_022721327.1, on the reverse strand, counting down.
CCCACCCACCCCATCTATGAATGGGAAATTAGCCGATTTTGTGGGGGGGGGGGAATAAAATCCGGGGATTTCCTTGTGCATAACTCGTTTTGCGAGGTGGCAGATGCATTTCAACAATTGCAAAAAGAAATACTTAGATTAGATCTCGTGATTTCTTATAATCATTAATCTAGTAGATAATAACGAATGTGATCTCCTTTTAATTCACATGAATAGGAATCATTATATCATTGTTTTAATGATCTCTTTTAAAAACACATTTAATTTATTTGTCCTTTCAAAGATTTACAAGCAGAATTCATCGAAGAAACTAGAAATTTTCAAGCAATTCAGTCGTTAATTATTGACTTTGGAACAAAGAAGATGAAGGACTTCTTCTTAAAAACAGCACAGCAAACAAGCTCCTCTTTTGTTGAATTCCTGAAGAACGAGAAAGAAAAGGGAAGCTTTGAAAATATGGAACATTTCCAGGGTGAAGATAAGATGTTTTCACCTGATGCTGACATTGATACATTTGATATTGACATCCTGATGACATTGATACGTTATTGTTGTGGATCCACGTTTTCTGATGATATGTGGCAGCAACCACATACGATACGCAGTCCAGTACTTGCCAATCTGTTCCGCATCTCTCAGTATAAAAAGACTAAATTAGATCAGAATACAAGTTGCAGAATACCAACCAAAGACTTCGAAGATGAATGGAAAAGGATAAAAGAAATCTTCTTGAATCTTGGCATCACATCCAAAGAAATCGAAGACATACGTCATAAAAAAGGTAAATAACGAAATGTATGCTTTCTAATCATTAGAATTTTATATCTATTTTAAATAGAGTATATACGTTTGGATTCTTTTACGATTACGATACACTGATTTTGGCGATTTAAATTCTTGTAATAGGTTTTGACAAGACTACTATTACAGAAATGCAAAACTTCCAAGCAGTTATGTCACTTGTTGTGGACCTTGGAACGGATGTGATGAGGAAATACTTCCTAAGAGTCAATAACCTAAAAGAGAAAAATGTTGGACAGTTTCTGATGAATCAGAAGAGCAACTTTAGGAAGGCAAGATTGTTTAAAGATCAGGAGAATAAAATGTTTACACCAAATGCAGACATTAACTCATTTGATATTTCAATCATGATTAAAATCATACGCTATTGCAAACATTTTCCGGATTCTTTTTGGTCACAACCCGAAAATCATGATAACGTACTTCCAAATCTAGTTCGTATACATCAGTATAGAAATACAAAACTTGCTCATTCAGCCAGTGCAAGGATGCCAACTAATGTGTTCGAGGTTGAATGGAGGAAGCTGACGTCAATATTACAAGGCGCTGGAGTTCCTTTAGAAAAGATTGATGCATACAAGCAACTTCGATTAGTAATCTGACTTCAATATAGCCAACTATTTGAAGTCTACACATTCATCATTGTGTGTGTTATGTCCCCTGTGGTACCATTTGTTAGAATTAGATTTACCTTATGCCACATTCATCATCGGCAATTATATTATATATTTCAGAATATTAAATAAATAATTTGGGACTATTCTGTGTACACATCGAGCGAATCCATTTGTTTTTTGCTGTCGGGTGAAGAGAGGGTTGCTAAAATGTAAATTGAGGACCTATGGTCCGACTGATTTAAAACGGTTGGGGGTTATTCCCTTACCTATTGTGGCTATGCCCTTGGATTGATTTTAATTTTAGCTATCTTAATCTCTTGTCACAATGATTTCGCACTTTTAGCTACTCACTACCAAGTGTAGGGGAAATGACCCCTGTATCCCTCATGTATTGTATTCTTTAACGTGCACACATGTGCGACATTGCACACATGTGCCACTTTGCACACAGGACCATTAACCTAAACGTCTCATCCGAAGGACGGTACACTGTTTTATATTTGCATTTTAGTCCACTAGCCGAAGCACCACTAGGAGATGAGGGATGGAACTCGGGTACCAAAGGATTTCCACCGCTCAGTGTACACATTTCATCAGTTTTAAGTATTTTAACAATTAGTCATTTAAATGTATAGTTTTATCTATAGTTATTTGAAACTAATATCTTGTGTAACATTTTAAGTGCTTATAAATAGAATCTGAATCCGAAACTGAAATATAAATATTGGGGGTGGTGGTGTATATATATATGTATATATATATATATATATATATATATATGTATATATATATGTGTATATATATATGTA
>NW_022721327.1:2475-4647 GCF_011630105.1 Anneissia japonica | reverse complement strand
GAGTATATTATTGTTGTGAATATTTTCTTGAAAATCAAAACGATACTTTAATTAGGTAATTTGGTAGTATCGTGAATTCAATGGGATTTACTTTCAACAGTTGGCTGTGTTAAGTGAAGCGTAACCAGCGCTTCATCGATTTTTGCCATTCAGTTTCGGTGGCTACACGTGCGGCAACAGCAGCTGATAAGAGTGTGCTGGATACCTGACGATGACTCTAGAAAGTTGAATTTCTCTAGTCTTAAAATGGCAAGAAAATGCATATAGTTGTCAGTGCTACATTTTTGATAATAATAATTTATTAGGAACTACACTTTATAATCAGTGGCTCACTTCTCAATAGAAGGTGCGTCAAAAACAATACAGTGTACAGTAAAGTTCACAAAAAAGACTTATGCTAAGAAAAAGACAATTCAGATTAACATAAAGTAAATCAAAAGTCATATAAATAATACAGGACTAAAGAGATGTGTATAAGAGACAGGCTCCGGGGCCCCTGGCTTTAGCCAGTGAGAGCTCATAGCCATTACGCCACTCATTATGACACTCAATAAAGTTAATGCTGCAGTGCACGTATCCTAGGGCAATAATGGTATTAAGAAAATACATGAAGTTATTCTTTAACCATAGAATCAAATTTTTGGGACAGCAAATTTGCTTTATAAATTATACAATATATTTTGTTTATAATATAATAATATGATGGAATTATACAAATTAGTAAACACTTTCTCATTTAATATTTGTAAATTATTGTATATTTTGTAAGCTTGTAAAATTTATATAACCTAATCTTGATACTTAAATGCCGAAATTTATATATTTTATATATATTTTTATATATATTTTTATTATTTTAGAATGTCGTTTCTTTTTAAGAATTATACCTTGACCGACTGTACATTCAGCGGGATAAAGAAGGTGGACAGTGCTACTTCTCATGGTTCCTGTATATTTAAAATAACACTGCCCAAATCATTCCAGTAGGATGCAGTTTTTTCACACTACATAACAACACTTTTTCAAAAACTACAGCTCAACTGAATACAGTTTACTGTAGTTCCTGTTCAAGTCACAAATTTCACTATGAAATCACAAAAAAAAACTTAGTTCATTTTGACTATCCTGGCTACGGCCTGGAATGGTCACATTCTCATGTTCCGTAAATTAAGTTAGAATAAAATAGGCATCTCTCAATTGTGCTTCATGATGGTTTTGTAATGGACATTATTCCTCTAGTTCTTTTTCTATTTCTTTATTTGCAAATCACATGTAATTGTGTTTTATTTTTGCAAAATGCAAGTTTTTAAATAAAATTTAAAATTGATAAATTGATTGATGAATGAATGAATGATTATTATTGTGCTTTGGCGTTCGTTTGTGAACAGTGTTGCTAGCCAGTCTGTAGATATAAGGGGCCTCGCCTCACTCCAATTCCTCACAATTATGGAGCCCCAATTTAGGCTTTCTTCACGACCCCATCAGATCCCTCATCAGCTTCCCACCCATGTCAATACTCCTAGATACGTCACTTTAGCACGGAGAACTAGTTTAAGTTACAAGAATGATAGCCAGTGATGATGTTGACAATTACGATGATAATGATGGTGATTATGGAGTGCCGGTTTTTATTTAACGATTATTTAAGAATAAAAAATGCATTTTTAAAAAAACCAGGAAAAATTTACATAAAAAATAGAACAATTCAAACAGACAAAAGGAAACATTCAGTGGCGTAGAAAAATATTTTTCATTGGGGGGATGATTGGCGTCGTAACAGGCGCGGGGGCGGGGGAGGGGAAACTGCCCCTCCCCTGACGGTTTTTACCTGGGGGGCAGGGGGAAACTGCCCCTCCCCTGACGGTTTTTACCGGGTTGACCAAGCCGTCGTACCGGGCTGGGTAATAAGAGAAAAGAAATAGGGGAGGTTGAGGGAAAGAGAAAGAAGAGGAAAAGAAATGGAAAGAAAAAGAGAAGAGAAAAATAAAGACAAGAATAAAAAGGAAGATATCATAATGACCAGACTCACAACACCCTGCAACCCCTTCTCCACTTTAAAAAAAACTGTCATAACTCCTTTGATTTATGCTGCCCGATGGCGTAACCACTGGGGAACAAGGTGAAAATATCTATCTTTGAAAAATCTTCCCCACCCCTTTATAAATGCCCTTT
>NW_022721327.1:0-2454 GCF_011630105.1 Anneissia japonica | reverse complement strand
TGCCCTTTCATCCCCTGAAAGTGCCTAAAAACCTCAAATTTCGCGCGCATTTCTTGTTAACATGGCCCAATTTCCTCTAAAAATTGCACATTTTAGGGAGTTTTGATCAATTCCAACGAAATTTAAATTTAAAAACACTGGGGACAAGGGGAAAATATCCATCATTGGAAAATCTTTCTCCACCCCTTGACAAATGCATCCTCTGAAAGTACCTAAAATTCTTTGCGCGCATTTCTTGTTACGGTAGGCTAATTCTCTATAAATTGCACATTTTAGGGAGTTTTCATCAATTCCGACGAAATTAGAATTAAAAACACAAAAATATTTTGCGCACTTGGCGCGCATTTTTTTAGGGCTTTTTTAGTTTTATACTATTAAGTTATTTAAACACATAATAGTCCCAAACTCAAGAAGGACAAATTTAAGATAGATCATTTTAACCTAAAAGAAGGGCCTCAATGTGTATAGATGGTGAATGAGGACTGTTGTTGTTGTTGTTATTATTATTATGTTGTAATGATGTTGTTTGTACTGTTCTTTAATGTTATTAAAGAGGGTCCTGAATATCAGTTAACCTACTGGGCTAAACTAGAAGGGTTACCCTCTATAAAAATAAAAAAAATAAAAAATAAAATAAAAAAATAAATACCCACTCTGACCCAAGACCCCTGTTACGTGCCTGGTGTTAGCGCCAATGTGTGCCCTTGTGCGGACAGGAGATGTGCCCCCCTCTGAAGCTGGAAACCTTGTTTTTGCAAAATAAATTGATGCAATTTGCTATTATAGGCCTAATCAATAAATTCCTCATCAACCGATATAACCTTAAACATTCTTGGAATTGACATAACATTACTGATGTCGTACACACCCTTCAGTGTGAAATGTGGCTCTCATTGCCAGCACATCTAACATCTAAGGAAAGAAGAGCTTAGATTGGTACCAGATAAAATAATTTTGTTATCAAAATTAATACATTATGCTAATTTTCATCTTTGTAAGCGCATAATACAGTGCAAATTATTTCTGTGACAGTCTTTTGAAGTGTGTAAATCTCCATTTTATCCCATACATAGTCAAAATATTGGGGGGATGATACAATGGACCATCCCCCCTTGTCAAATATTGGGGGATATATCCCCATCCCCCCGGGATCTACGCCTATGGAAACATCAAAAGGGTAAAAAGAAATTAATTCACAAAACAAAGAGAAAAACAAAGGCACGATTTTAAACACTATGGTTACAATATCACCTAGTAACCATCGGGTGGTACAAGATAACGTCATTTTCTAATTCATGTGAAACCAAAACAGTTTTTAAGCCATTGTTATCTGTTTGAGGAATGAATATGCGACAATACAATACAGTACAGTGTTCGAATAAAGGACATAATAACACATCGTGTAGCATAGCTCTCAACGAATGTAGTCCTGTAAATAAATGAATAAAGAAATTGTGTAATAAAATTCCTCTGGCGGGACTCGAACCTGCGACCTTCAAGGCGAGCGTCATAACCATTAGACCACGGAGGCTTCATGGTTCAACAGATTCAAATACCACCAGATACACTCCATTACACAATAGGTACGGCTAGAAACAAATAGTTGCATATAATATAAGTCAAGAAAGCCGTTAACACTGTTAAATTATATATATAAATCATCAAAGAAAGGTAAATACAGTGTTCGAATAAAGGACATAATAATACATCGTGTAGCATAGCTCTCAACGAATGTAGTCCTGTAAATAAATGAATAAAGAAATTGTGTAATAAAATTCCTCTGGTGGGACTCGAACCTGCGACCTCTCGCAGTCAATGCGAGCGTCATAACCATTAGACCACGGAGACTTCATGGTTGAACCGATTCAAATACCACCAGATACACTCCATTACACAATAGGTACGGCTGGAAACAAATAGTTGCATATAATATAAATCAAGAAAGCCGTTAACACTGTTAAATTATATATATAAATAATCAAAGAAAGGTAAATACAGTGTTCGAATAAAGGACATAATAATACATCGTGTAGCATAGCTCAACGAATGTAGTCCTGTAAATAAATGAATAATGAAATTGTGTAATAAAATGCCTCTTGCGGGACTCGAACCTGCGATCTCTCGCTGTCAATGCGAGCGTCATAACCATTAGACCACGGAAGCTTCATGGTTGAACCGATTCAAATACCACCAGAGATACACTCCATTACACAATAGGTACGGCTAGAAACAAATAGTTGCATATAATATAAATCAAGAAAGCCGTTAACACTGTTAAATTATATATATAAATCATCAAAGAAAGGTAAATACAGTGTTCGAATAAAGGTGAAGTGGGGTGATTTTTAACTACTTAAGCATGATTTTGTAGGGGGACAACTGGAAGCGTCCCCTCCCTCGTGCAGCCCTAAATCCACCATTGCAATTTCGAAGTTTATAAATCCTTCAACCGAC
>NW_022721326.1:0-755 GCF_011630105.1 Anneissia japonica | reverse complement strand
ATTTCTTTATTCATTTATTTACAGGACTACTTTTGTTGAGAGCTATGCTACACGATGTATTATAATGTCCTTTATTCGAACACTGTATTTACCTTTCTTTGATGATTTATATGTTAAATTTAATTTTTTTTAATTTTGATTTATCTATCTTGATATATATATACAGTATATCTTCTTTTTTGTAGGAAAAAACAGAATTTTTCTACTATGCTTATGGAATCAGATGGAATTCCTGCATCCTAGTTCGTTACAATTGGTGGCTTTGTGTAGTAGGGTGAATAATGCCATTATTCAAGCATGGGACTCTTCAACCACAACACTCAAAATAATTTCACAAAAGTAACAAAATATTTACTCAGATAAAAGCAAGAAAAAAAGCACTACCATACAATCATATTCAGATAAAATCAAATTTAATCTCATCAACGCAGTTAACCTTAAGTAGACTTTAGTAAGTTTAACATAGATTCAGTATATTTACAATTTAAATTAAGTATCTTAAGTGGTGCTGGGTAGTGTTGGCGCTGCTCGGTGTTCATGTGTTTGTCCGTGCTTAAATGAACTTAAGTCAAATGAACATGAACAAAATCAATAGAATTATTAAAATTGCCAAGAGCGTAATTGGAGAGGATGTTAAAGAACCAGATAAGAAAGTATAATACATACTCCAAGTATTGAAATACACGCCATCGTGTTGGGATTCAATATTTTGACATTAATTATGTCATCATCAGGAATGATTCCTGATGATGACA
>NW_022721325.1:0-606 GCF_011630105.1 Anneissia japonica | reverse complement strand
TGTCACTGACGTTGTCGGTTGTGCTGCTGTGGTAGGTTCTGTAAAGTTATAAAATTAAAAATATACAATTAAAACACTTATCATGTACTGTAAGCATATATGTATTAGATAATAATAACGAATATTTCAGAAATAGAAAAGGATATTTTTTTATGAGTCAGGTACCTACCCTCAGTTGTCACTAATGTTGTAGGTGGTGCTGCTGTGGTAGGTCCTATAGAAATATAAAAAAAAAAAAATACAATATCATAATTACTACTCGTGTTAGCATTTCAATTTTAGCTAACTGAAAATTACTTTTGAAATATTTATTTCGGTATGAGTCAAAAACCTATCGTCAGTTGTCACTACTGATGTTAGTTCTGTTGTTGTGGTAGGTTCTGTAGAGTTATAAAAATTAAAACATATAATAAAACACTTATCAAGTACAATAAGCATATATATTAGATAATAATGACGAATATTTAAGGAATAATAAAAAAAAAAATTTTGTAGGGGTCAAGTACCTACCCTCAGTTGTCATTGATGTTGTAGGTGGTGTTGCCGTGGTAGGTTCTGTAGAAATAAAATAATAAACTATTTTATATTTCACTACTCTAAGCATTT
>NW_022721324.1:0-659 GCF_011630105.1 Anneissia japonica | reverse complement strand
AATCAGTTTTTTTAACAAATTTGAAATAATTCCTATGAAATATTATATTTCACAAGTGTCAATACCAGCAACGGAAAATATCATGTCGGCCGTTTTTATGTGTGATAACAGAACCTAAAATCGAGGTAAGGCTAAGCCTAGCCAGCAGCGTTGGATAGGCTAATGTTTTCGGCGCCTACGATATTTCTTCTCACGACCTATCGCAAAATCAACATGAAAAATTCATCCGCATTTATTTTTTGTGTGGAACACAAAAAAATCAAATTTCAGTCTTATTTTACATTTTTTTCATTCTTAGGAATGTCTAAATTCAGTTAAACTAGCAATTCCGTATTATATTTATAAATCTTTATAACATTATACAAAAATTAGATTTTTCTTAAAAATTGAAATTTTGCCGGGAATGGGGCTTTAACTTTAAGTTGGTTGTCGAAAATTTCCCAAATCTTCGTGGGATCCTGCTGGTCGGTTTCTGATAAACCTGAAGCGTTGATTTTTCGAAGCCCTTCGTTGCCTAGTGCAATTTTGATTTTTATAGCTTGTTTAGCTGCTTCTGTTACCTCGTTGTCGATCAAACACAATTCCATTCTCTGTTTAAAGCCCCATTCCCGGCAAAATTTCACTAAAAACTGACTTTTTTTAGAAAATATGCATTTGCA
>NW_022721323.1:0-1311 GCF_011630105.1 Anneissia japonica | reverse complement strand
ATTTGAATGCTACAAATAAATATGGAATGGTACAAACATTTCGTCTTTACACAATACAACATAAAAACAATTTTTAACAAGATTAATGTATCGCTTACATGCCATCTCAACTTTATTTTTTATTTAAATAAAAGCATACTTTAAAAAGGATATAGTATGTTACGGTCAATTAACACAAAATACATGTATTTGGTAAATTTAAAATAAGTTAAATATGGAGTCAACTGATGTTGAAGAAGCTGGTATGTTACTGTATGGTAAATTTAAATCATAGTTTTATCTAACAGCATATTTTTAAAAGAATATGGTATGTTATGGTCAATAATCTCAACTTTAATCTTAATTTAAATTGAATAAAAGCATAATTTAACAAGGATATGGTATGTCAATAATCTCAACTTTAATCTTAATCGAAATTTAATAAAAGAATACATTACTTTAACAAGAATATGGTATGTTACAGTCAAATTTATCTTTACACAATACGTCATAAATACAATTTCAAACAAGTTTACTACTGGCATGCTAAAATCTCAAATTTTATCTAAATTTACATAAAAGCATATGGAATAAGGAAGAGTATGGGATGTTAATAATTATCTTGAGCCAATTAATACACGTCATAAACTTAGTCATCACGTATCGTACAAAGTAACTTTTTTCTATACATATCTTTACATAAAAAGAGATAAAAACTAACTTTATGTTATTACAGGTATCTTAATAGCAACACAAAACGTAATTATTCAAATTGTGTTTTGTTAAGGGTTCTAAAACTCTCATTATTGCCCACCAAGGCGAATGTTGTGGCCAACACCCTCTAGGAATTCATAAAATGGTATTTCACCATGGTTATACCTGTTGCAGAGTACTTGAAGTCGCTGGTGTCGTCGGATGCGTTCCCTATTTTCTCTTCTTTTCGGAGGATTGCCTATACTGCTTTGCAACACCTTAGTTTGCGCACTAGACTCTTCAAGCTGAATGTGCTTGATAGCTCGCCATATAGGTGGGTGGGTAAGGCCAACGATATTCTTAAAACGGTTGTTCCAGCCCTCACATAAATTATTGGTTCGATGAGAGCCATGCAAAGTTAGTTCATGTACATTCCAGCGGCATGGTGGAAATCTCGGCGGAATATGGCGAATTACAGGGTTTTGCTGATTTTGTCAATGTCGCTGCCTGTAAATGCCGTTAACATATGTGGTGTCAAAGTAACTTAGCAACTCTTCTGCACCTGCTGGTGCAGGTATCACGCAAAAGTTCAAAGCCTTCCCTAACATCATCAACTGGTAAGAATGCCAATCCGTCAAG
>NW_022721322.1:0-960 GCF_011630105.1 Anneissia japonica | reverse complement strand
TAGGCTAGGCTAGGTGGGATTAGAATAAACAGTCTAAACAAGTATACAGGAAGGCCAAAACTAAATAGGTTGATATATATATATATTGATATTGATATATATATATATATATATACAATACCGTACGTCGTAAATGTAAAATTTGTTTGGTTTTTTTTTCAATAAAACTTTACCTATTTTATCATTGCATGTTGAGATCCATGGCTAAATGGAAAAAAAGGATTAGCCATTATCTTGTGATTAATCTCTTAGGTTATCACACCTACACATAAGCAATCCTTGACTGATGCACATTTATTTTATAATGTTATGCCATAAGTTATATAGTGGGCTACGAATAATGTTGTATTTCATGATTTTGAACATTTTCATGCTTTTCCCGTTAAAATTGGATAAGTACTTACGAAGATATGATATTAATCACTGTTTTTGGTAAGGTTTTAGTCAGCTATTCAATATAATACCTTACACCCCTCTGTCGATAGCCATTCAAGCAAGGCATTACCTATCAGCCAGAGATGAATAGAAACGCATTTGCCAAGAAGATGCAATTGTTTGTGGGCCTAAGCTATATTACTATAATTATAAGGAGGTGTTCTGATGGACATTTTTTAGGGACCTATGTATTATACACTTTACAATTATTATTAATATTATTATTATTATTATTATTATTATTATTATTATTATTATTATTAGCATATATTATTAGTATATAGCAAGCAAGAGAAACGTTTTATTTATTTATATATTGTATAGTCTTCTGTGTACTTATAGTACCCATGTTGACGTTTTTTTTGTTTTTTTTTTCTTTTCTTTTTTTTTGTGCATGTTAGGATTGTATATGTTATTGTCATTTTCTTTTTATGACCCTAATATGCTCATCTGCGTTTGAATTTTTTTTTCTATTTGTAGCAAACTTTACATTGTTGTCACAGTAAATCATTGAATATAGCTTGC
>NW_022721321.1:0-563 GCF_011630105.1 Anneissia japonica | reverse complement strand
TGTCTATATATGTATGTATACATATGTATGTATGTATACATATGTATGTATATATGTATGTATGTATATATGTATGTATGTATATATGTATGTATATATGTATGTGTGTATATATATATGTATGTATATAATGTATGTATATATGTACATATATGTATTTATATGTATGTATATGTATTTATATATGTATGTATGTATTTATATTATGTATGTGTGTATGTATGCATATGTATATGTATGTATATATATGTATGTATGTATATGTATATATATGTATGTGTATATGTATATGTATATATATGTATGTATGTATATATGTATATGTATATATATATGTATGTGTATATGTATATGTATATATATATATATGTGTATATATATGTATGTGTATATATATGTATATATATATATATATATGTATGTATATATATATACATATATGTATATATGTATATATGTATATGTATACGCTGATACGTATACGTGTATACATATATACGTATATATATATATATATAAATATATACATATACATATATACATATATATACACATATATTTAC
>NW_022721320.1:0-952 GCF_011630105.1 Anneissia japonica | reverse complement strand
TGCTTTAATACACTTGAAGTTTCTTGCTATGCAATAGAATAAATGAACAAAAGCACTCAAAATTGACATGGATAATAGCTTTAAAAAGTAACCTAAAATCGTTTTACGATCGCATGATGACGTCATCGGCCAAACACCGTTCGTAAAATAGAAGGTTCGTAATTGAGAAGTTCGTAATTGGGAAGGTCGTAATTGGGAAGGTCGACTGCAGTACCTACGATGCTGTAAAGACGTGTATTCCTTGTTGCTCCTAAAATTTCTTACACAAACCATCAATTTTATTGGTGCCCCGGTCAACGGAAACTACTTCATTGCCGTATGCACATATTATATACCAAAAAGAAAAATCGCCCACTGAAAATGGAAAAATCTAAAGCTGAAAAAGAAAAAATCACCTATCACCTGAGGTCCACAGCTCCTAACCAAAATAGCAAAGAGTCAGAGCGGGAAAAATCAAAATTAGGGTGTGACTCAACTGAACCAGAGCCTCAGCCATCAAACGCAATCCTTAGTTCAAAACTGGACCTAATACTCAACAAATTGGATTCGATGGAAACACGAGTCAACAACCTGGAGGCAAAAATTACCAAAGTTGAGGAAAAAGCAAAAAATAACACTGGATTACGGAGGTAACACGATCGCTTGAATTCATCGAAAAATCAGTGGAGGACAATACCAATAAATGTAAGTTGGCACATGAAGCTTTAGATACCATTATATCTTTAGAAAGAAAAGTAGACGATCTTGAAAATAGATCGAGGAAGAATAATATAATCATTCATAATGTACCAGAAGATTACGAGAAGGAAGGCAATATGTCATGCAAGGAATTCGTTGAATTTTTATTCACTAAGCATATGAAATTAGAGAAAGGGGACGACATTGAGGTGGAACGAGCCCACAGAACACCTGCAAATCCTACATTATCGCAAAAACGACGACCAAGACCAAT
>NW_022721319.1:0-563 GCF_011630105.1 Anneissia japonica | reverse complement strand
TCAAAAAATTGAGTGTCAAAATGTAATTTTTTTTTGTTAGGCATGGTGAGATAGCCTGAAAAAAAAGACTATTCCATTGAAAGTTTGTAGTTTTTCGGAAAAGTACTCGTAATATGGCGGAAAGTCAAAAATTTGCACTGTGCTTAACTCGGCGAGATAAGCACTTTTGTGCAAAAAGTGACAGTGGTTAAAAGTTGACTTAAAATGTATTTTTTTTTTTGTTATGGAAAGTAAGATAGCGTGAAACAAACACTATTCCATTGAAAGTTTGAAGTTTTTCGGAAAAGCACTCGAAATATGGCTTAAAGTCAAAAATGTGCACTAAGTGCTCAACTCGGCGAGATAAGCACTTTTGTGCAAAAAGTGACAATGTTAAAAAGTTGAGTCAAAATGTAATTTGTTTTTGTTAGGCAAAGTGAGATAGCCTGAAACAAACGCTATTCCATTGAAAGTTTGAAGTTTTTCGGAAAAGTACTCGAAATATGGCGGATAGTCAAAAATTTGCACTAAGTCCTCAATTCGGCGAATTAAATACTTTTGTGCAAAAAGTGACAATGTTAAAA
>NW_022721318.1:0-466 GCF_011630105.1 Anneissia japonica | reverse complement strand
TGAAGTTTTTCAGAAAAGTACTCGAAATATGGCGGAAAGTCAAAAATTTGCACTAAGATCTCAACACAGCGAGATAAGTACTTTTGTGCAAAAAGTGACAATGTTAAAAAGTTGAGTCAAATTACAATTTTTTTTTGTTAGGTAAAGTGAGATAGTCTGAAACAAACACTATTCCAACGAAAGTTTGAAGTTTTTCTGAAAAGAGTTTTTCTGAAAAGTTCTCGAAATATGGCGGAAAGTCAAAAATTTGCACTAAGTGCTCAACTCGGCGAGATAAGCACTTTTGTGCAAAAAGTGACAATGTTAAAAAGTTGAATCAAAATGGAATTTTTTTTTTGTTAGGCAAAGTGAGATAGCCTGAAACAAACACTATTCCAATGAAAGCTTGAAGTTTTTATGAAAAGTTCTCGAAATATGGCGGAAAGTCAAAAATTTGCACTAAGTGCTCAACTCGGCAAGATAAGCA
>NW_022721317.1:0-541 GCF_011630105.1 Anneissia japonica | reverse complement strand
TGAAACCTTTCATACTAAGACAACTTTTTGTGCTGATTGCAGTTATGCAGTTTGTTAAAGGGATGTATTGTTTAATTAGTAAGATATTTTGCCCCAAAAAATGACCCAAGCGCAAAATTGCACTATAACATTGTGCGACTATTTTGATATTTAAAATGAGTATAACATTAACAGTGTACAGTTCAGAACCATGTAACCTTAACTTCTAGTACATATTTGTACACCTATTTAATTCATGCAGTTTGTTAAGGGATACAGTCTTTTATCTTACTAACTACTGTAATAGTTAGTAAGATAGTTTGCCCCAAAAATGGTCCAAGTGTAACAATCAAGCAATAACATTGTGTGACATTGAATTTAAATGAGCATACATTTTACATTGTACTGTCTAGAGCCATGAAACTTTTACTTCAAAAACAACCTTTTGTGCTTATTTCAGTAATGCACTGTGGTGGTAAGGGACACAATGTTTAATCATTAAGATATTGGGCCCCCAAAAGTGGCTCTTGTGCGAGAATGGTGAAAAGCACTGTTATTTCAC
>NW_022721316.1:0-1193 GCF_011630105.1 Anneissia japonica | reverse complement strand
AAATGCACACGTAGTCAAACTCTTAATAATTTGATTGTGGATTATTTGTCAAATCGAAAAGAATGTGGCAATATATATGTCTCGTTCCAACTTATTACTATTTCATAATTAATTTATTCATAGTTATTTTATTGTGAAAACAGTGCAGTATACTGATGCACACGTAGCCAAGCTCCTAAAATTTTATTGTACATCATGGATTATTTGTTAAGACAGAAGATGGCAATAAATATCAGTATTTGCATTACAATTTATAACTATTTTTATATTGAATTTTCATTATTGTTTTTTTTTTCTTTTTTATAGTGAAAATTGGTACTTTTATAGTGCTTTTCACATAAAGAAAATAACATAATAATTTATTAGTGAAATATTCATTTATTTATTTATTATATTTAATTTTGTTTTAATTTATTTTATTTTTTCCTTGGGAAATTTTCTTATTTAATGTGCAATAATTTTTAGGTCCCTATTTCTTTTTCTAAGTATAGTGGCAATGTTGATTTTCATTATCATTTTTTCATTAACAACACTCAGATACGGTACTGTAGGCAGACAGAGACAGCCAGACAGACTATACTGACAACACTGTTGATGTGATAACCAAAATGCACTAGCTTATATAAAGTTTGCACACACTATGTCTAAATATATTTTTGTATCCAACAGCATACTTACCAATTAGAGTAATTGAAATACAGTACTGTATATGATAAACTAAATCCCTTTTCAGACTGATGTCGGCAATTATGCGGTAACATGGCTGACTTGGTATGGCATGAATATTAGCCGCTCGCAATGTAAAAGGGTCATATAAAATCGAACAGGCCTTGCCTCCATCTTAAGTGGGGGAGGAGCCTGAGAAGGGGAGGGGAGGAGACATGGGCACCTAATCCACTTATAGCTATGCTACTTCCTATCATCTAGAAAACGATTGTAATGTACATATGACATTTTTCACATGATGACATTGTAACATATTTCTAAATATGAACATATAATATTCAATCTTATATGCTACCTATTTGGCAAATAGTAAACTTGCATTTAACAATTTCAGTTGCACTCATAATACAGTAAATAAATGCTTCGGCACTGGTTTTGTGGTTCAGCTTCTTAGCCTTTGGGTTGAAATCCAATCCCTGGCTATGCATTTGTTCTTGTGTCCATGGGCAAGGAACTGTTTTTCTCTC
>NW_022721315.1:0-840 GCF_011630105.1 Anneissia japonica | reverse complement strand
CGGCGCGTTCGCGCCGATCATCCAACGACACAGAAAACTGAGGAAGGAATGTTTCGCCCCACACAAAACCGAATCGTCGTGTCACGCAGCCAGCAGGAGCGCCTCCTCAAGATTCAGGCAGAGGATGAACGCGAACGTCGGCATTTCTCTGGTGCAGTCGACCTGCGACGTCCGATCGATCGCCAGAGAACTGGAAGAGACGGAAGGCGAATCGGACGTGCTCACCAGGATGGTCGGTGCGTACAGGCTTCGGGAAGCGAACGGGGACGCGGAAGGTGCGAACGAAGACAGCATGATGTACGAATCCACCCTTCGCAAGGTCCTGTCGGAGATGATGATCGAACACAAACACTTTCTCGATCGAGTGCGCAACGTTCCTAACGAATCGCTGAAACCCGATCCCTGGACGATGGACATGCTGCAATTCAACGGCTACGAGCACGGCATGCGACCGGACGTCGGCGTCGAAGTGCGGCGGTGCGAGTCTCCCGACTGCCTGTCAAGATACGTTTCCGGCGGATTCACGCTCGCCGAGTGTCTGAACGCGGACGCCGCCAACGTGTTGATGGGCGGCGGCGATCTGACGAGCGTCGGAGCGTCGAATCACTACGGAAGGCCCTATTGCGTGCTGTGCACCATAAACAACGTGTACCAGAGATGCATCGATCCGCTGGGAAGCAAGAAGGTCGATCTCGTCGAGTACGCAACTTCGTTCTCTTTTCGATTCGTCGACGTCAAACCCGAATACCAGGTCGAGTGTCGTCTGACTTTAGCTGAGACCGGCACGCAGTTCGCATATCGCTACGTCAACGTGGACGTCATCTTGCCGAAGCTCAGATG
>NW_022721314.1:0-686 GCF_011630105.1 Anneissia japonica | reverse complement strand
TATCATATGAAAACTAAAAGTTAGTTTTTGTTACTGTTTGCTGTGTGTTTAGTGTTGCGTGGACCCTTAAACTTGTGCATGCACACTATGGTAATGCTTTTTTCCTCTGTTGTACTAATGCTGATACTTAAAATTCAGGAGCTCATTATTAATGACAGGAATCCAATAAACCCATTAAGTTGCTTTATTATTTTAAAGCTATTTAATTACTTTTTATAATCAATATTTTTTCTTCCACAGAGAACAATTGGTAACATGTTGAAGTGGAAAGAGTGAAGGATTACGTCAACCTTTTTCCAATCAACCTGTCAGGGATAATGCAGATCAAAAGAAGCTTCAAATAAAAATTGGCAATATATTCTACCTAAACTGAGTTAATACAAATTTTGTATTATTATTTTGTACAGATTTTGTGGTATTCAATGGGTTGGGCCATGCATGTGGTGTTGTCCCACAAGCACTCAAGAGCTTTGGCTGGACTGTCAATCAAAATTAAATGACCAACAGCTTTTGTGGTATTCAATGGGTTGGGTCATGCATGTGGGATTGTCCCACAAGCACTCAATAGCTTTGGCACTGAAGGTCACCCCCTCCCCAATAATGGACCTTTCCGATAAGCCCAGCCCCTTGGATATTGTTACCAAATTCCCACAAATCGACTGTTAAAAATTATACTAACACATGCA
>NW_022721313.1:0-792 GCF_011630105.1 Anneissia japonica | reverse complement strand
CCGCGGGTCGCGGACGCGAGTGTGCACTCGACATCCGCCCGTGTACTCCACGTCCGTCTATTCGACGTCCGTCCGTGCACTCCGCGTCTGTATATTCGACGTCCACGTACTGGAGGTTGGTCGGCGGGTCGCGTACGCGAGTGTGTACTCGACACCCGTCCGCGTACTCAAAGTCCGTCCGTGCACTCCACGTCCGTCTACTCGACGTCCGCGTACTCGAGATGGGTCCACGGGTCGCGGACGCGAGTGCGTACTCGACACCCGTCTGCGTACTCCAAGTCCGTCCGTGCACTCCATGTCCGTCTACTTGACGTCCGCGTACTCGAGATGGGTCCGCGGGTCGCGAACGCGGGTGTGTATTCGACATCCGTCCGCGTACTCCACGTCCGTCTACTCGACGTCCGTCTTCTCGACTTCCGCGTACTCGAGGTCGATCGGCGGGTCGCGGACGCGCGTGTGTACTCGATATCCGTCCGTGTACTGGACGTCCGTGTACTCGACGTCCGTCCGTGTACTCCGTGTCCGTCTACTCGACGTCCGCGTACTCGAGGTCGGTTGGCGAGTCGCGAACAAAAATTATTTCCAGTTTTAGAAAATTTTTCAAAATATAGATTCGTCTTGTCTGCCTTAACGGCGTACGCGAACACGATAGTCGAGTCGAGGACACGTCGTTGTACTTGGCATTCGTCCGTCTATTCGACGTCCGCGTACTCGAGGTCGGTCGGAAGGTCGCGGACGCGAGTGTGTACTCGACATCGTGTACTCCAAGTCCGTCTACTCTACGTCCGCGTA
>NW_022721312.1:0-640 GCF_011630105.1 Anneissia japonica | reverse complement strand
GAGTACACGTCTCTAATTAGACTTCGAAAACATTTTTTTGGAAATCGGAAAGAAATTGTGTCCGTCAACAGCCGACGGTCGTCGAGTACACGGACGAGTCCGCGAATCTCAGACGGACGTCGAGTACACGGACGAATCCGCGAATCTCCGACGGACGTCGAGTACACGGACGCGTCCGCGAATCTCCGACGGACGTCGAGTACACTGTCACGTTCGCGGATCTCCGACAGACGTCGAGTACACTGTCACGTCCGCGATCTCCGTCGGACGTCGAGTACACGGACGAGTACGCGAATCTCCAAAGAACGCCGAGTACACGGACGCGTCCGCGATCTCCGTCGGTCGGCGAGTACACGGACGAGTCCGCGAATCTCCGACGAACGTCGAGTACACGGAGGTGTTCGCTACCCTCCAAGGCACGTTGAATAGACCGACGTGGAGTTCACGGACGTACGTTGACTGCACGCTCGTGACTGCGACCCGCCGACCGACGTCGAGTACGCGGACGTGTCCGCGATCTCCAACGAACATCGAGTACAAAGAGGTGTTCGAGACGCGCTCACGACTCTGAGACGGTCGTCGCGTACGCCGTCGTGTACACGACCGAGGACCCCTACACCGTCGTGCGGATCGAAGACTG
>NW_022721311.1:0-1451 GCF_011630105.1 Anneissia japonica | reverse complement strand
TGGGCGATACTAATACCCCATTCATACTAGCATCGCATTGCGATCGGTTGTAGCAATTGCGACACCAAATCGCACCCAATCGCAATTAGTAAAATCGTGTCTGAAAGCTCACCAATAGTAGTCGATATGTAATCGATATCGCAATTGTTACCCGTTGCGATTGGGTGCTACAATCTTTATTACTCCCAATTACCACGGAATCCGATCGCAACGAATCACAACGAATTTCACAGCCACTGTTTGGCTGAGGTCAGTCAACATAGGCCTAGCCACCTGAGTCATAGGCCCTAGAATGTAAAGTTTGTTTGTGTTGGTCTGAATGCGTTCGTTGATTGCGATCGGGAGTAATCAGTTTTGGATTACCACTGATTACATCGCAACAGAGTGTGTCTGAATAGGGTAAATTATTTCTTATTTGAAATAGATTAAGTGACAATTACTTATACAAGGCTCCTTTCTATTGATAATTCTTCTCGCAAAATGACTTTTTATATAATATATACTGAAAACCAACTATCATACGGAAGCAAATATTTCATTAGTAGACAATACGAAACACCGTAGATAATTAACTCTAATAAATGAGTCCCATCCCTTACTTATTTATAACAGATATGACTTGCTGTCTAAGACACAAACGAAGAAGAATCGGGCCTATCATTTTTCTTTAATCTGCACAGCGTATAAAAAAAGAGTCTATCCTTCCTTCATTACGTCAGATCCTAAATTTATAAGATTATTCAAAGATACTCAGTTACAAGTTCAGTTATTGCCTTCAATAAAAAGAGGAAGTCATATCCCACAATAATATATTGATCATGTCATTCTCATGGACAGGGGGGCCTGATTGGTTGAATAAAAGTCGGGTAGTTGCCCGAATGAATAAATAATTTCAAATTTTTTGAATAATTAATTCAGAGTATACTCACAAATGATCAGCTTTCAGTCTCTATTTATATTAATATAGCATTATACTGTTTATTTACATTATTTATATTTAGTTAATCTAAAGTGACGCTTCCCATAGCCACACCACCAGCTTATCTACTGAATTTACATAATTGTTTATCACAATTAACCATCCAGCCTTAAATGTATCTGGCTTTGTTTTTGAATTAACTATAAATACACATATTGCTCAATTACCTTTATACTGTATGCATGGACCTATTATTATAGGTCCATGCTGTATGTATTTATGTCAAGTATGTGTAGGCTTATTTTATGTCAAGTGTTGACAATACACGAATACAGTACACTTGTTTGTGTTTTAGCCATGACAGGGATTTTCAGAGTCCCTCTTTAAATAAATGAAATAATGTTGTGCTCTCATCAGAAAAGTCTCTTTATGAGGCTTATAGGGAGTGGAGTTGTTTTTATCGTGAGAATGGACCTTTCCGCTAAGCCCCGCCCCTTGGATATTGTTGCTAAGGTCCCACAAGACGACAATG
>NW_022721310.1:0-1233 GCF_011630105.1 Anneissia japonica | reverse complement strand
ACCTGTTCAGGTTTGATCTCTGTCAGTTTTTCCAATTCAACCATCAATTTTATGGGTTCATTTAACTGTGCAAGAGTTTGAGAGGGTATGTTTAATTTAAATCTTGATTTCAGCGATTTCAACTCCTCTTCGTTGATTCCAGAAGCAAAATCAAGTATCATGGCCCTATGTGGGAAAATAAAAAAACAATATTAAATTAGCTCTTCTCCTGCTTTAAAAATAAACGATGGAAAAAAAAAGAAAAAAAAGAAGAGAACTGCATACCTATACGGTGAAATTATCTTTTCACCGAGTCCTTCCGTGCTCCCTCTAAAGTCCAAAACCTGGCGTTGAAGTTCCGAACGCTTTATCAGTCCCAGAAGCTCGATGAGTAATTCCAATCTCGACGAATAAAGTAATGCTCTATGCTCTAGTTTAGTCATTAATTCAAGGCCTCTGGTAATTTGTGCCAACTCGCCATGTCTGAGACCGATGTTCTTATCCAGGCATAAGTACTTCAGAGCCACAACATCTCGATTCTCGAGGTACATATCGATGTTCACCAACATCCCGCGATAAGCTGATTCGACTTGTCCGGCCATTGCTGCGTTTTAATGGATGGATAGCTTCAAACAGCTTAATTTAAAGCATCTATAGACAATGGCCACGTTTCAGCTTCGACTCGGAAACCCGGTGTATCGGTTAGAATTCGTTCTAATTCGTAGACTCCTACACTGGGAATAGATCCATCGAAGGTACACATTCGGCGAGCGTGAAGAAAGGATGTGGGGGGGGGGGGCGCGATCGAACGAAGACAGGGTGAGCTTCGTGGGTAGGCTAGGTTCCGTGACTTTTGGACCTCGCAGAATTCAAAAAATTTTTTTTTACAAATTGATTTGAGATATGAGGACGACACTTTTTGGGGCCAGTGTTGAAGGATAGGACCCTGCTCGATCGAACGATAGCCGACTCGGAAACCCGAATTCCGAGTCTTTCGTTTCACTAAGACGATGGCCACGTTTTTCGATCGATGCGTCTTCGTTGTAGGAGCGTAAAATTCATCAGGGCTACCATGGTTTCAGCTACCACATGGAAATGCGCATGCGCACTTCCATGTGGTAGCTGAAACCACGGTAGCCCTGACGAATTTTACACTCCTATAAATCGTGCTTGGTAGATCCGATTGCGGTAACTTCGGGATTTTGGCCGCATTCTTAAATCAATCGTGCTTGGTAGATCCGATTGCGGTAACTT
>NW_022721309.1:0-662 GCF_011630105.1 Anneissia japonica | reverse complement strand
AGCTAAGCTACAGCCTATTCAAAATTCTGCTGCTCGTCTGGTTACCTTAACTAAGCGACGTATCCATATTACACCCATACTATATGATTTTCACTGGCTTCCTGTCGACAAAAGAATTATTTATAAAACATTGCTGTTAACATACAAGGCAATGAACAATCTCGCTCCAGAATACATCACCGAACTGCTCACTCCTTACCCGCAAACACGCTCTCTCCGATCCGCTTCTAAAAGTTCCGAAAAGCACTACCATCACATACGGCTCACGGGCATTCACCTCTGCGGCGTCTACCTTATGGAATGCACTTCCAGATGAAATCAGAAACGCCTACTCACTTCAGCTTTTTAAAACACAACTCAAAACTCACCTCTTCACTGAAAGTTTTGCTGAATTCCTTTAAGACACTTTTTACCACTATTTTGTTTATTTTCCTTCTTTTGCCATTAACTGCTTAGCTAGACACCGCCATCACTTGAGCACCTGTGAGTCATGCATCGGCGGGCTTTACGCCTTAAATTGCCGATAAACGGTGCGGTGTTGGTTTGGTTTGTTTAGGCGTTTTCTTTTCTTTTTCTTTGTTAGTCTAGGTTCATGGTTTTTTTTATTCTCTTGTTCGTTTCCTTCCGTTGTTGTGAAGCGCCTCGAGGTTGGTCCAACGGGA
>NW_022721308.1:0-1050 GCF_011630105.1 Anneissia japonica | reverse complement strand
CCACCGCCGCATCGAACTGCTCGCACTCGCGAACGTCGCAGCGCCTCAGCTTGGACTCGAACGCATCGACCGACGCGTTGCCGATGCAAGCGCCGACGAGGCTGACGAGTCTCGACTGCAGACAGTCGTTGTCGTCGTCGTCGTACTGCGATCTGAACAGATAGGCCAGACCGGCCACGAAACAAGGGTACGCCTTCTTCTCGTGCGACGACATTTTAACAAATGAGATAATAAAGGAAGAGAGAAAATACTTACGTTTGCCGTGCTCGCCTTGCTTCTGAAATTTGCAGTCATGCCGTTCTCCTGTTGCACCTGGACGCCGTCCGGTACGCCCCTGAAAGTGAATCGGTGACGTTCCTGCGCCATCTCCAGCAGACGGATCACGTCCTCCCGATTGGTTCGTGCCAGGTTCAGATCCTGAGCCCAGTTGACAACGGATATTCCGGATTCGTGCACGAGAAGGGATGCGACGACCAGCTGACCGGCTCGGTTCTTACCGCTTCGTCTGGGCACGCGCACTACTACGAACTTTCTGCTGTGTTCTTCCAACTTTCGCGCGGCCGATTCGCGAACGGCCGGATGCCACCTTGCGGGTTCGGTCAAAGATTCGGCCTCCTCGTCGGAAAGCACGCCGAGCAAGCGAAGTGCCGGAACGCGAAGTTTGGACGCTCGAGCACCGAGCACCTTGTTGAATCTACCGGCTATCACCGCGTTGCACATTTCCTTCTGAAACGGTTCCAATCGAATGTTACCGCGGCGGCACAGGAACTCGAGGGTAGACTTGACGTTTCGAACGTACGTCAACGCGACCTCATCCGGATCCGACTCGACGAACGAATCGATGCACTGCGTCAGCGGTCTAAGATTCCGAAGCCTTTCGGTCCGGCGTCGTCTCTCCTCCATACCATCGCATATCCGACGGATCTTCCTTTGATGAGGAAGCAGAGAGGAGGAAGAGGAGGAAGAGGATGAGGATGAGGATGAGGATGAGGATGAGGATGAGAGAATCATATCACCAGTTCACTGAACGAGTCTATTAGATTTCGAAAC
>NW_022721307.1:0-620 GCF_011630105.1 Anneissia japonica | reverse complement strand
TTTTAAATACGTTTATGTGTTTTCTACCACCATATTTCGTTGATTATTGGTTTCATTACTAAATTCATTTATAATAAAATTAATCGAAAATGTATTGATTTCAAAAATAGACCTTAGCCTTAGCCTGGACGTAGGCCAACTGCGTATTATCCGTAACATATAACTTGTGATATAACATATCGGTATATTTTGATATACCCTCATCAGTGTCGCAGCCAGCTATTGGGATAGTCCCACACAAATTTGTTGATGGGTCCAAAAGAATGGGTCCACATTTTTAATAATGGGTTCAATTTATGCAATTTTATGCATAAAAGGAGTTCATTTTGGAAAATGGGTCCAGATTTCCTATTTTAGCCTAAAATATATAGAATTTAAAGAAAATAGGCCCAGATTTTTTCATATTTTTGCGTAAAATGGGTTAACTTTTAAGAAAATGGGTCCACATTAGTTGAATTTACGCGTAAAGTGGATCCACCTTGATATTGTCCTGCACTGTTCGAAAATCCTGGCTACGACATTGGCCCTCATAAACACTTTATACGATGTATAAACATCCATTATACACCAGTATATAGATATATGTACATGTACAAACAAATAGATAAATGTGTTCTTAT
>NW_022721306.1:0-669 GCF_011630105.1 Anneissia japonica | reverse complement strand
CATCGAAGAGACGGACGTGGAGTTCGACGACGGATGTCGAGTACACACTCGCGTCCGCGACCCGCAGACCCATCTCGAGTACGCGGACGTCGAGTAGACGGACGTGGAGTGCACGGACGGACTTGGAGTACGCGGACGGGTGTCGAATACACACTCGCCTCCGCGACCCGCCGACCGACCTCCAGTACGCGGACGTCGAATAGACAGACGCGGAGTGCAAGGACGGACGTCGAATAGACGGACGTGGAGTACACGGGCGGATGTCGAGTGCACACTCGCGTCCGCGACGAACTCGTGTATGCGTACTCGACGTTCGCGGACGTCGAGTAGACGGACAGTGGAGTACGCGGACTGATGTCGAGTACACACTCGCGTCCGCGTCCCATCAACGTATCCCCGACCCGCCGACGGACGTCGAGTGTCCGCGATCCTCGACAGAAGTCGAGTACACGAACACACTGAAATTGGAAAGAAATTGTGTCCGCGTCCCGACGACGGACGTCGAGTACACGGACGCGTCCGCGGATCTTCGTCGGACGTCGAGTACACGGACGCGTCCGCGGATCTCCGAAGGACGTCGAGTACACGGACGCGTCCGCGGATTTCCGACCGACGTCGAGTACACGGACGCGTCCGCGGATCTTCGTCGGACGTCTAGGTGTTCGCGAC
>NW_022721305.1:0-967 GCF_011630105.1 Anneissia japonica | reverse complement strand
GGAGGAAAATTAGAGATTGTCAAATAAGAATGATTTAAGACGGCACTTAAAGGTCATCTAATTAGTAACAGATTGTTGTAGTGATTTCCAGAGCTTGAGGCCAAAAACTGAAATAAAAAATCTCTCTGTAAGTCTTCAACTAACAAGTAGGCACATGAAGGGTTGTAGAAGATGCAGTGGAATTTAAATGACCTTTTATATTTTGCTGAACACTGTGATGGGTTCAGAGAAGGAAATTATAAAATTACAGTTCCTCTATTAATTAATATTCAGGACACTTTTTGCATACAAAAATGGTATATAATAAATGTATGTACATTTCTATAGCTTAGGTAGTTTCAGCTTTATTATTCCTTGAGAGAGCTGTATCATTGTTGGTTAAAGTTTGCGGTTACCACCTACTGTGCATTTGTTGAACCATGGAGATTGTTGGGTTCCTGGGCCTATTCCATGAAACTCCTCTTCCTGGGTAAAATAGGTCTTTTTTGAAAGAAGTTTATTTAGCCATTGGTGCTACAGTATATTTAGTTTGGCCTATGTGTATGTTTAATAATACTCTTCAGTAAAGAGTAGGGAATTGTCTCCTATACTTATCAGAAAAGAGTAGGGAATTGTTCCAGTGATCTTAAAAAGAGTAGGGAATTGTCTCCAATACTCTTCTGAAAGAATAGGGCATTGTCTCCAAATTCTCTTCAGAAAAGAGTAGGCAATTGTCCCAAGTCTTTTCTGAAAAGAGTACGAAATTGTCCCCATACTCTTCAGTAAAGAGTAGGGAATTGTCTTCAATATACTCTTCCGAAAGGAGTAGGGAATTGTCCTAATACTCTTCAGAAAAGAGTAGGGAATTGTCTCCAATACCCTTCATGCTTTAATTAAGTAGTTAAAAATCACCTCATGTGCTATTTCCCTCTCACTTAATCATCAAGCTCTCCCACGTCACCTTTGCGCATCCCTTCCCCCCCCCCCC
>NW_022721304.1:0-988 GCF_011630105.1 Anneissia japonica | reverse complement strand
ACGGGAGAAATCCAGTCGCTTTCTGCGAGGAACGAAATGTTGGAGAGGGATTGCCGCGAACTGCGGGTGGGCCTGGATAAGAAATGCCGAGAGCTTGATGACTTGCGTTTCGCAAAAACTAACGAAAGTTCCGTCGTCAGGGAAGTTTCGTACGAGAAGGAAGGGGAGGAGGAAGAGCCGCTGAGATGTCCCAGGTGTTTCAAAGCTTACACCGTCACGGAACACGCTTCGTTGATGGAGCACGTCAACGATTGCGGCGGCGGACACGACGAAGGTTTCGATGTAGATGTATTTTATTAATGAAAATGAAAATAAATAACACAAGCAAACCAAATTTAACGTTTCAAGTTTCATTTCTTTTATTGCAGTTATTAATTCAATAGTTTACAAATTAAAACATTTCCTCAATCAAATCTTCCATGATGTGGGCGAACGCGCGATCCAGTTTGGTCGGCGACACGGGTTTGTCGACGACTGAAGTCTCCCTGAGGGGATTGTAGAACAACCATTCCCGTTCCTCGTTCAACGCCAGATCGTTCTCCATGTATTTTTCGACCGTTTCAATCCTTCGGTCGAGTTCCTTCATGCTTCTGTGCGATCGCAACTTGAAATCCTTCTTCCACCTCTCCGCCAGATCGTGGCGTACGACGGACGCCAGACGATTGGCCAGATCCTCCACGCGTGTCGTCGTGTCTTTCGTTCTCTTTTCGACGAGCTTCTTCGTTTGCTCGAGTTCCCCTATCTCCTGTCGGACAGACTCGGCTATGTCGGCAGCGCGAACGTCTCCGACGGATCCGTCCGTCAGACGCAGAGCGTACCCTTTTCTGACGGTCTCTCCGGTGGTGCCTAAACACAGGGTCACGTCTATCCACAAGGAGTTGGATTGCGGGCAAGTGACGATGTTCGGTTTCAACACCCTCCGTGTGCAATTCGAGATTTCGCAGATCGAATTCAAGAGGATCGGTCTTGGCTGATTGCACAGTTCGTA
>NW_022721303.1:0-726 GCF_011630105.1 Anneissia japonica | reverse complement strand
AAAATCAAATGAATAAATGAAAATAAATGAATGAATGAATGAATGAATGCATTAATAAACGAATAGAATAATGAATATAGGATTGAGTGAGTGGGTGAATAAATGAATGAATTAAATAATGAATGAATGAGTGAAAAAATTAGTGAGAATAAATAAGTGAGTAAATGGATGGACGAATGGATGGAATATTATTATTATTATTATTATTATTATTATTGTATCCTTTTATCCTTGTATAATTTCTTTTTTTTCTCCATTTTTTTATTTTGAAAACTTTAGGTGGGCACCTGGCCAGCTGGGCCCTCTTCAAATCCGCCACTGTTCCAAAAAAATTATTATTATTAGTTCCAATAAAAAAAATACTTATAATATAAAAATGTTTTATAATCATAATTAATAAAATGAATGAAAATATGAATGAATAAATGAATAAAAATGAATGATTAAAAATGAATGAATGAATGAATAAATAAAATCAAATAAATAAATGAAAATGAATGAATAAATGAATGAATGAATGAATAAATAAATGAATGAATGAATATATTAATTAATTAATGAGTGAGTGAATAAATAAATGAATTAATGCATGAATAAATGAATGGATGATTGAGTGAGTGGGTGAATGAATGAATAAATGAATGATGAATAAATGAATGAATAAATGAATGGATGAATGAATTAGTGATTGATTGAAAGAGTGGGTGTATAAATGAATGAATGGAA
>NW_022721302.1:0-512 GCF_011630105.1 Anneissia japonica | reverse complement strand
TGTTACATTAATTGTGCCTTGTTTCCCATGTAAAAAGGTGCAGTTTAAATTCCTGTATTATTATTGTTAATTATTATATACTGTAAATATTGTAAACCTTATTGTATCTCCCTCAACTGCTATCACTCTTTTAATGATTATTTCATCTGGTTCCCGAGGTGATCTGCAAAAACAATCAAGAATACAATGCAAGTACATTATAACAATTCCCAAAACTATTAACAATAATGAATAAAACAAAAAAATGTTGGTCTAAATTTTTTAAAATAGAAAAAATATCTATATTTTGTATTATATTCAGTCAGTAGCTCAACAAAACAGTAATCAGAGGGTCATGGGTTAAAATCATGATGAGGACAAATACATTTTTCTCAAAAAATCTTCATCCTGTAATAATATCTGTATATATCACTGATCGGATTTTAATATAAGAATAAACATTACTCAAAGTTCTTAGAGAGAGGCCATTATTTGACGTTTCAACCGTTATTGGGTCAACTTCAGGAATGAGA
>NW_022721301.1:0-509 GCF_011630105.1 Anneissia japonica | reverse complement strand
CAACTTCATCAAATATTACATCTCAATCTGATAATCCTGTGGAAGCTATTGCGGACGATCCAACTTCATCCGATGAAGTTCAAACACCTGATGCAACAGAACCGATACCTGAGACCAATTGTACAGAATCTGAACCTAGTGAAACAACCGAAGTTATCCCAGATGAACCGCGACGTTCAAGACGGATTCAAGGGAAGCCTCCAATTGCGCAAGAAGTTTTGGCAGAAGTGAGCAAGTCCCACCTGTTACTGATGCAGATGCTTGCAAGCCAGACGCAATCTGTTTAATCTTACTAATAATGTATATAGACTTTTTACTAATCTTTTTTTAACTTTTTAATATAACACTTTATGAACTGTTATTTTGTTGATTTATGTAATTGTCGAGGATGACAATGTTATAGCAGGGGAGTGTGTGACATGTGGATTTTGTCACTATGAAGTAATACCTATTTAAATGGGATATTCCAAATTCTAACCCCTATTTGGGATAATGGGTTAATCCCTTAT
>NW_022721300.1:0-1174 GCF_011630105.1 Anneissia japonica | reverse complement strand
TCCACTCTCTAAGCCTCATAAACAGACTTAGTTTATAAAGCATCATTCTCATCCTGTGAGTGGCAAGTGTACTTGCTGTTGGATGTGAATAAAAATTAAAAAAAATAAAAAAATAAATTAAAAAAAAACCAATGCGCACAAGATTCGTTATT
This sequence comes from Anneissia japonica, assembly GCF_011630105.1. NCBI lineage: Eukaryota > Metazoa > Echinodermata > Crinoidea > Comatulida > Comatulidae > Anneissia > Anneissia japonica. Next base: position 1,022 of record NW_022721300.1, on the reverse strand, counting down.
TCGAAAATGGGATATTACGTACCTGATTATGCTAATCAATTCTCAAATTATATGGAATATTTCTTGATGCAAGGTTGGTGAACCTATAACATATCTCAAATACTTATTTTCTAATTTTGCAACATGTTGTGTCGGCCCACCATCTACAGCAGGCTCTCCAATTCCCCCAGTTAATAACACAGGTAAAATCATTATCATCATATTCAATGCCATTGTTCGTTTGCCCTTATTTTCATTATCATCTCATCAAAATCAGCATCTTGTTATCATTATCATCATCATCATCATCATCATAAAACTTACAATTGTAATCTATATGCTTGATAAATGTTAACCAGTTGAATAAAAAATAAAAATAATAAAAATGTCAATTACTTTTGATAAATAATTGTGTTTAAAATTCGTTTAATTCTAGTCACTAATATCAAGGAGATGCTACCTACACTACACTACTTGTCTACTGCAAGTTACCATGAAAAAGGTACAGAAAATTTACAGACAGTAATGTAATAAATTTAAGATATGATGTTTGAATGAACCCAACAGTCTCATTACTTGTTATACGATTCTTCTAAAGTGCTTATCTTGTTGTTACAAACCCCTACTCTCCATCAGGGGCGGATTTAGGGGACAGGCCACCCCCCCTTTTTTAAGGTAAAACAAAAGAAAAAAAAAAGATAAAAATATCAATTACTTTTGATTAATAACTATGTTTAAAATTCCTCTTAATTCTAGTTACTGATATCAAGCAGACACTGCCTACACTACACTACTTGTCTACTGCAAGTTACCATGAAAAAGGTACAGAAAATTTACAGACAGTAATGTAATAAATTTTAGATATGATGTTTGAATCAACCCAACAGTCTCATTACGTGTTATACGATTCTTCTAGAGTGCTTATCTTGTTGTCACAAACCCCTACTCTCCTACACAAAAATTTCACGGGGGCACGCTCCCGGATCACCTAGGGTAGTATTATCTCGATTGGCCCCACTTTCGGTTCCCCCCTTTTGGACATC
>NW_022721299.1:0-740 GCF_011630105.1 Anneissia japonica | reverse complement strand
GATATTCAATCCTGAACTTGTTATAGTTACACCTTTGCAGCTAGGCGTAGGCAGCATTACTGATGTCTGTTGTTCATGGTATGTACCTGGCCACACTAATCTGTTGATCACACCTTGCAGTCTTATTGACTACACACTATTATGCGGTGCCTAAGCCTAGGCCTAGATCATGTGTGATAGTCTTATACCACAACAGGATTAGTATTAGGAAAAGGTAATTTGTGGGCAGGCCAGCATTATACTATAGTAATTCTCAAGCAACATTCCAGGCCAGTGCTAGTTATGTCAGGTGATGTCCAACCTAACCCTGGACCTCAAGTAGACAGCGCCTGTGAAATTCACATTTACTACCAGAACATTCGAAGCTTGAAAAATAAGATGGAAACATTTAATAGTGAACTACGAGGAAATTTACTGGCAGATACAATCGATATTGTTGCCTTGTGTGAAACATGGTTAAATGAAACTGTTACTGATCCTGAAGTATCCCTTGCTAATTTCTCCAAGTTCAGGAGAGATAGAGGTGACGGCAGGAGAGGCGGTGGTCTGTTGTTGCTAGTGCATAATAAATTCAAGTCTTCTCGCATTAGTTGGTTGTCGGAAAACGACAACCAACAACTTATGTGGGTAGAAATTGTATTTTCCAACACAAAGAAGATACTACTTGTGGTCTAGTATAGGCCACCCGGTCAGAGTGTGCAATCCATCAATCAGCTTGCACATTCAGTCGAAACAGCATT
>NW_022721298.1:0-1157 GCF_011630105.1 Anneissia japonica | reverse complement strand
TGAAGGAAATAAAGTATACTTTGGTGATCCTATCTGGATTTTGTATTTTTTTTTTTTAAAGACAAAACAAAAAAAAATGAAATAATACTACATAGACGTACTTCACCTACCGCCGGTTATTTGGACGTTTTGATTCGATCATAATTAAATTCGAAATTAATTTTGAAATATCGTTGAGGCTTAACTTTAATGCAGCTCTAATCTTACTGTATTCTGCTGATTGAGTTGGTTGCATGTACTACGTTGAATTCCAAATTTGTTTTCTTTTGAACTGTGTTGTAATAAATTGACTTCTACCAAGTTTTACTGCTTCATCATCATATTCATGTCTTTCTTCTCGCACCGTGATCCGTCTAGGCCTAAATACTCTACATTCCATGCAAGGAGCACAGTCTATGAGATTAATAACGCCAGGTAACCTACAGGTCGCAAGTCGCGTAAAAAATAAACCTGCAAATTCAGTTGTCGTGGCTCATTAGCCGAGTCGCTGTTGTGATTTCGTTGGACACATCAACTGATGGCAAATGAATACGATATTGCAATACGCATGCCTTGTAAAATGAACTGACATTTGTTTTGGCCTACAAACGGCTGGTTTTCTGAGGCAGAAAAGATTAGATGAAACATTAATAACATACGTTTAAATTATATTGATACTGACACGCTATCAACTCATCAAAGAAAACGTCACTGTGCATCACATAGTATATGATGGTATACTGACATCATAAACTATAAACCAAGTGTTGTTTTATTGTTTTATCTCTGTTCGACATTCGTTTGCAATGTCCACTATCTCGAAAAGAAGTCCATATCGACTAGCAGCCTAATATATAGGCTTCTATTTGAGATGGGTTTCTTTTAGAGATTACTTCTGGAAACTGAAGGAGTGGGGTTTGCGTTTTCTTTTCGAGATTGGCTTCTTCTAGAGGTTAAGTTCACTTGGCGTCTATTCCAGGTTTTATGGTACTTTTATATCTGTATGTCTCCGCACATGATGTACCTATATTGCAAATTGTGTATTCTATTATTGTTTTAATTGATTACCTCGTAATAATAGAAATTGTGTTTCGCTACCTTACAGAAACGGAAATGCATATTAACAAATATAAATAAGGAATATATTTACCAATACAATTTCAATTTATAAACAGTAG
>NW_022721297.1:2241-3949 GCF_011630105.1 Anneissia japonica | reverse complement strand
GTTTTCCTTGATCATGTTAGTAAACTTACATTATTCTATTTATTTTAGCGTACGATTATGCAAATCACCTCATAGAGCAGCTGTACGCAAGAGATCTCCCTCAAAACATTGAAAGAACACTAAACAAGATCAAGGCGAAACGAGAACGTATCTCAAGGATCCAGCTTGGCTCGTCTTAAACTTGGCTCGTCTTTATAAAACAAAGACAACATAAATCGGACCTTCTATATAATTGGTTATCAAATCAGTCCCGTGTTTTATGAACAAAATTTCTATAATAGTCCTATATTTTCGAAATACAATTTCATAGACTTTCTTATATTTTCATTCAAACATGTTTTGTAATATTTTGAACAAAATTATATTATTTTTGCTTATGCTCATTGGACGGTATTATACTACAGTATAAATTTATATCTATAGCATAAATTCGTGTTTAATGTTGTGTTATTGATTGTTTTGTTACGTCATACAATGTTGAAAATGATAGACGTGGTGACTTCACAAGTTATCTGGGTGTGTGACGATGTTTGTTTTTCTAGTGGATGGATCTTTCTGAATAAGGCGCTAAATGCAGGACCTTAAGCTTAAGTAAACTTTATTGATTGTGGGGCGCGTATTCCAGGATATTAAATAACATGTTCTGATTGGTCGGTTGTCAAGTTTGATGGAAATTGCGGGAAATATCCATTATGAAGCGATGTCGGCCAAATCATCACTAGGCCTATAGCGTCTAAAATGGCTGAAACTGTTAGGCATCCGGTGGTCATAGATTCAGACTCAAACCATCCCCATCACTTTGGACTCTATGTCGTTAATTTCCCTTCCCATATTAGAACCATAATTTGTATAAGTATCCACGAGTATATAAAACCAAATACACTGTAGACCAAATAAATGAGCAATAATTTAATTTAATTTCTTTCCCAGTTTTTACTACCATAGTTACCAACTGTCTCGCATCGTGCGGGACGCAATTTTTTTTTCCGTACGAAACATTTACATGAAACTCCACTCGGGCCGTCTCGGCTGAATCGACCCGAAAATCTCATGCAGAATTCAGGAGGTCAAAAGGTCTTCAACAGATAAATGTCTACAGAACAACTTCTGAGAGAACGTCGCTGTCTAATTTTAAAAAATACATCGATGTTACCATGTTAATGGGTCGTTTAAAATGACATATAATATTTGATTAAGCTGCACGAGTAATGAAAAGTGTTATTTTAACTTGAGTTACATACTATGAAAATTTTAATTTTTTAGTTAGGCCTGGGTTTTGCATAATTACCTAGGCCTAATAAAAACGCTTTCTGGGAAAAGCACAAAGAGTAAGGAAAAGCGCGTTTTTCTTCATCACTGATCAAATGAAACAGAATGACAGTTATTTTCAAATTAAGAGAAGAGCTGAGAATAGGCAGCTCTAAATTACTGGATGTCATAAGACCTGCCAAAATGGCAGAGCACCAAATGAATGTAAAAATGAGCTAGTTATTAATATTAGGCATAGTAATCGGCAGGTGCTTGATTACAAGGCTAGACCAAGTTAATTACATGTAATGCCCAAAAAAATAATAATTATTATTATTATTATTATTATTATTATTATTATTATTATTATTATTATTACTATTACTATTATTACTATTACTATTATTACTATTACTATTATTACTATTACTATTACTATTACTATTACTATTACTATTAC
>NW_022721297.1:0-1956 GCF_011630105.1 Anneissia japonica | reverse complement strand
TTGTTGTTGTTGTTGTTGTTGTTGTTATTATTATTATTATTTAACATTAATTACACAATGATAGTTTGGACAAGTTCAATAACGCCGGAATGGTATATTATTTATTTAATATTTCTCTTATGCGCTCTATTTTTCATTTCATGCTTCAATTTTGTCCCTCCCCAAAAATTTCAGTCCATGTCAGTATGTGAAGCGTGACTGTTGTGTCAGCCTATGACCCTAGGCCTAGTTTAAGGGGGCCTAGGTAAGACCTCAGCCTGTAGTTAGGCCTATAGTTTATCCTCTTATCCGCATTTCAAAGACGGTTTTTGGTTGAAACACGCATTTTGCAGAAACACATGCGTTCATAAATTTGTCACGTATTTAGCACAGGTCTATGCGTGATAACGAATTATCACGAATTCCGGGGAAAATGTATTTACAAGTAGTAGAAGAAATTTGTTTTATTAAAAATATAAAAACGGTCATGCAGTTACTTGAGTCATTAGACAGTATGTACGTGAATACTTAATTCACTGACGCGTTACTAAAAATTGATCAGTATCCCTATTCATTTTCAAATTAAACATTACATTGAAACTCAAATTGTACGTGGCTATATTAAAAATATTTCTGTTAATGTATCGTACCCAGAATTATCAACAAACACTCCCTGAAATCGATTTAAAACAGCTTAAAAAGGCTCATTCGTCGGAGCGCCATGGCCCCCTGGACCATCACCGGGCCCCCGCCTCTGAATCCCGGAGGGGCCCGTCGGTCTCCGCCCCTCCACCAGCCAACTGGTTTAGTCACGCATTTCAAATATCTAAGGTTGGTAAATGTACTACCGATGGTTGATATTCAATACCGGGCACCAAAAACACATTATGTTTACTGAACACCTTCACCAGTTTAAATAAGAAATCAAAATAAATGACACCTGATGATTACATTTTTCGGTTTTCCGCCCTCTCTAGTAACATGATTACGGTATATTTTTGGTATATGGGCACCAGTTTGTTTTTTTTTTGTTTTGGCGTGTGTGATGTGTAGCGTGTCTTGTATGAATATTTATATATACCATCGTCATTAATTATTCATGACCTGACGGAACTGGTGCCCATATAACGCTTACCCGAGCGTACACTTTTTAAAGGGGGGGGGGGATGAGACAAGTGGCCATATATTGCTTATTTAACCTTTGCTGAGTTGGGGAAAAATACTTCAAAAATTCAAAATGTTGAGATGTAACGATAATTAGAGAAACAAAACATGATGTGATGAGACGGTAAAATCAGGTGAAAACGAGGCTGATCACTTTTTTCAGTAGCTTGGTAGCATTTTCTAACCAACTCATTAATATTCAAGACCAGTAATTTTTGGCGAGCAGCTGATCGAAAAATCGTCCCGACGATCGAGCAACTAGCGGCGCCTAGACAATACGTACGTACAGTAGTATGAAGTCGTGAGTTTTTGTGATCGTTTACGTACGCAGTTACAGAGAGACGGTTTTGTCAACGTCAATTCAATCATGGAGGAATAATTCAATTGAATTAATAAACGTATATCAGTCCGATGACTTGTTTGTTTATAATTAGGCCTAGCCTATGCCTAGAAGCACAGTCAGTGTCTACCCTAAGTAGCGCACTCCTGACCAGGACACTGCTCCAGTCCCGCAGCAGGTGAGTTCGCACGCAGCCTTATCCAGCTGACGGTAAAGTTAGTAGGTTTCTACTACTAGCCTAGACTTGTCATGCCATGGCGACTTTGTCACATTAATAATGTGCTAGTGCATATTTTTTCATAATAGCCTAGGCCCCTAGGCCTACTAATAATACTATAGGCCTAGCTATATAGGCCTGGTCCTATGAAAAACTGTCTAGGCCTAGGCCTAAATGTCTAAAAACTGCATTGTCTAAATAAAGGTGATGTGCTATAACACTACAGTATATCATCAGAGCCAACACCAATTCCTGT
>NW_022721296.1:0-1833 GCF_011630105.1 Anneissia japonica | reverse complement strand
GTTTTTAGCCTTAATAATTTCTTTCCTAACTAAATTTCGATATATGTTCCTATTCTCTAAATCTCTAATTACATGGGCTCTTTGTCTTTTAGCAATTAGTTCCTTAATTTTGGCAGTCATCCACTTTTTATCTTTATATATCTTTTGTTAATCAGGCCTGATGTTACCATCAATAGGATGAGAGGCGGTAACAATATTTATTTTATTTATAAGCCATAATACTCACACCAAGGGCTGAAACATAGCGAGAGCCACTTCACAACCTGTCAACAGTGCAAGCTGGGGTGAATAAGCATGGTGGGTCAGGAATGGTCAGCGTGTGGTTCAAACCCACGAATAGAAATCGCTACGCCAAATCGCCTTCACCTAAATGCTAGCATTTTTCTGCAGAATCGCACAGAAGACATTCATAGCATAATACAGGAATTTTTCCTGAAGTTTCTTTAAAATGTGTCATAAATTAATAATCTCTAAATAATTTGCAGAATATGAAGAAAAAAATATGTTGTTTGTAGTTTGTAATGTAGTCTGGGCTATAGAATTACCAAACTCATTTATTACACTACCTACCTACAATTTACTATTATGTCTCAGTTTGTCTATCAGATACAAAAGATTTTGAAGTTGGATAATAAGCATAAATTATTCTTTAGGCATTGTGTTACAAGCTACTTGAGCATTACATACCTGTGCAGTGATGTATTCAAATCAATTGTAACTTAATATATTTACAGTATATACTTGTAGTTCTCTGACCAACCTCAACACCATACAGAGTACATGTTATTTCATATTTATTCCTTGGTTTCATGGTGAATGGTGGTTCTGTTAACTGCATTGTAGAAATTTAACTCAACCTTATCAAATTTAATACTCAATGTGTCATTTGATATCTTGATGTGTAATTTTTCTTTTATATTCTCACTTTCAAGTTGAGCATCTTAGAATATTTAAATGTAAATTTAATATATCATTTGATCAAATGTTGATTTTGAGCTAGTGGTTTTATTTTCACTGATAAAATAGGCAAGTGAATTCACAAAATTTAAACTGAAACTATCTAGATATGCTAATTGTTTTTAACAATGTTATGAAAACTAATGCAGTAATAACTGATATTAGGCCCTATGCTTTTTCATTGATAAACAAATATTTGTACTATTATATTTATTCCTACTTTTTCTAATCTATGGTATGTACTTTGTTCTTATAAAGTATTTTAGCTTTTTTGTACCATTTTATAGCCCCAAATCTTCAAACTTTAATCATATTTGACCCCAATATTATTTTTCGTATAACCCTATTGTTAGATAAATAGATAGATAGAAATCTGAAACCTCAGTCAGTATTGTTACCCTGAGGTCCAGGGTATGATCTTAAATTACATTAAATTATAAAACAAAATTAAAAGAAAAATGCATTAAAATATATAGATTACATAAATACAAGAAACAGAAAAGAAAAACAAAAGGGTAAATTAAAAGATTGTAAGTGTTGCAGCTATCCTCTTCTATATATGGCATTATCATAATAATTAACAGTTAAATTAATTTTTTTGTTTTTGTGTAATGTAATTTAATGTCGTAGAACTTTCAAATCTTTCAATTGCACGATGACGGTAGGACGTAGAATGTAATGACGTCATTAAAAGTGATCTGCGCATACGAGAACGTTAAGTTCTCTTCATCACCTGGATCCTTGGACACAATTTGGCCAAATCTACTTATACAGGGGACTCCCGGTAGGACATTCATACATGAGGGATTCCGGTCTAGCTTCATTTCGTCGGACAAAACAAAAGCTTCCTAATAATTTCCTTCTCCCCCAAGGATC
>NW_022721295.1:0-644 GCF_011630105.1 Anneissia japonica | reverse complement strand
CTATTTAGTAATACCTGGAGTGAATTAAGATGTGCAACTGAGCAATTTGACCATACTGGACTACAGTAATTAAAATAAGGCAATACTAAAGAATTTGCTATAAGTCTAAGTGAAAAATTAGGCAAAAAATATCTTAATCTACGAATAACACCAATACGTTGTGAAATTTTGGTACAAAAATACCAATATGCTTATTCCATGTAAAGGTAATTCCTAAGTATTTAAAACTATCAACTCTATCAATAATGTTACCATTTATTGATAAAGAAATATTTGAAAATTTTGAGAGATTAGATTTTGAACTAAATATCATAAATTTGGTTTTGTTAGCATTAATGGTTAATTTATTTATATTAAACCATTTGGATATGTTGGCTACATTTTTGTCAATGATAGATTGCAATTCATTTGGATCAGAAGCAGAACAAAGAACATTAGTATCATCTGCAAAAATTACACATTTTGAATCGGGAGTGATAATTTCAGGCAAGGAATTTATATATATAATAAAAAGAAGGGGGCCAAGAATTGACCCTTGAGGGACACCAATAGTGATATTTTTAGGATCTGATAATTTTTATTTAATTTTAACTACCTGAGATCTTCCTGAGAGATATGATGAAAACCAGTTTAATGTAGTGCCT
>NW_022721294.1:0-502 GCF_011630105.1 Anneissia japonica | reverse complement strand
ATGTAGACTCAGCATGTGTCTCAAAACATGTCAACGTACCACCATCAATGTTAATTCCAAGTGCTAGGATTAGATCCTTGCCTATTAGGCTACTTCCTTTAGTTACTACATAAAATGTTGCATTTGCACATTTAGATTTAAACTGAACTTTAGCTTTAAAACATCCTACAGTTGTTATCTTATGAGATGTATAGCTAGTTATAGGCATTATACATGGTTCCAATGCATCTCTAACAAAATATTTATCAAATAATTTAAGTGAAAGTAAGGATACATCAGATGCTGTATCAACAAGCATTTGAATATTTATAGAGTTTACTTTAAGAGTTCCCCATACACTTTTCCTTGAATCAGTGTTGCTTGATCGTGTACATAATACTTCAATCATGCTGCCCTCTTGATCAGTCTCACCTCTAGCGTGTTCAACCTGCTTAACCACTTTCCTTTTACCACGGCAAACACTAGACAGATGTCCCTTTTTTCCACAAGAGTTGCAGTCCTT
>NW_022721293.1:0-902 GCF_011630105.1 Anneissia japonica | reverse complement strand
CTATTAAATGGAGTTGTTATTCTTGAGAGAGAAATTAGCATAGTTATTTACTGAAGACGTATAACTGAAGAGGTATCACATTTTACTCTGGTGAGTACTAAAAAGCTAATGTTTTGGTATAAATTGGAGGATGGTGGGCTGTTCCATCATAGCTCATAGGGGTGGTTTCTCTTGGGACTTAAATGGCATAAGCTGGTAAACTGTTAGAAGTTCATAAACTTATACTCTATCTGATATATCTACTGTAGTGGGCCAGTCAATGCTTTTGGATATGGTAGAAAACTATAGTCATTTACAAACGGAAGTTCTGAAAATATGGCGGTCATAACACTGGTACGCTTACCGACATAGACCATCCATACCAACCAAATATTGCGGTAATATTGCCGTAATATAACACCTTTCTCTATGAATCCACCCACGGTTGGTTAATCTTTTTAATCAAATGAATGCATGTTTTACTGTTTATTGTTTCTACAAATCGCTGATAAGGAAGCAGTAATATTGCGGGAATGTGACCTGCTTTCGTTTCAGATACACTCTAGAATGCACCGTAACACAAATATTGTGATAATGTTACTAGGTCTGAGATGGAACACTGTGTAACCCCAATGTTGCAGCTGTGGTTCATACAGAAGGCATTGTTGGGAATATTCCCGCAATATTGCGGTAATGTAGCTCTGTCTGAAAGTGGCTTAAATATAATTACATCATTCCTTGATTGTAATTGACAATGTCACCTATTAATGACTCCAGAGTTACTCACTAAACAAAGTGTAAAATTTATTAATCATAAAAACAAAAATTAAAATAAAAAAAATGTATAAAATTGGCTGTAACCCTAAATTTTCCCCAATATTTATTTTTCTCAGTTGCATTTTCATCCCAACTTCGTCAACATA
>NW_022721292.1:0-1757 GCF_011630105.1 Anneissia japonica | reverse complement strand
TGGGAAAAAGACCTTCAAACAGATATTTATAACATTTAGTTTTTCTATAATGCATAAATACTTTCTACTTCATATGATTCAACTTGTACTAATTTTGATACAACCATATTCTGTTCGTAAACACGTGCAAGTCAGAAATGAGCTTGGGTAAACTTACCCCAGCCAAGGAGTGCGGACTTCAACATAAAACAACGTATTTCTTCGTAAAATATCAAAACAAATTTTAGATACATATTTATCGCTTCAACAAGCATCCACGACAGCGACGTTAGAACGAAGTAATGCAACATGATGGCCACGACAATACAGCAATTATGACAACTCGTCAACTCAATCCCGATGACAAAAGTTAGATACAGAAACAGCAGAGAAAAACACAAGTTAATAAGTATCCGTTGAGGGCGCTTTCCTCGTAAGTGTCTGTAGAGATAATAATTAAATGTTGATTAATTTCATTTATTCGGAGAAGATATAATTTATATTAATATAAATTGTACATTGATAAATTAAACATAAATACATTCAGACGTTTATAATTGAAGTCAGAGCACGTTGTCCCATATAGCGCCTATCCAATCACACTCGAAGTTCACTTCAGTTCTTCAGTTAACTTTATTTATAGATTACTATATTTCAGATGAACTCAAAGGTCAGATGAAGTTATGGGGCCCTCTTTAAAATTTCAATAAAATACATAACATATACAATAAAACTTTAGTTTCAGTTATGGAATGTTAATTTGGAAAAAAATCCTCTTCAGGTTTTCAAGTGATTTTTTTCAAAAATGTTATTGTCGATGAAACGGACTTTATTGATGTACCTAAAAAAAGCAGTAGGTCAACGAAATAAGAACATAATTTGTTAACTTACTTGAAGTACATAAATGTAAAAATAGTGATAACCAAGCAGACAATAGATATTACACATCCTATGATGCTGATGTAGGTCAACGAATCTTGAAACCTCGTGGTTGGACCGGCTTGACCAGAATAATCCTTTAAAAACAGAAGTTATTGATGTGAGATTTGTTTAAATATTGAGTAAACCAGTTTAAATATTGAGTAAACTAGTTTGAATATTGAGTAAACCAGTTTAAGTATTGAGTAAACTAGTTTGAATATTGAGTAAACCAGTTTAAGTATTTTTTAAACAAAATAATTTCTACTTGTGTGGGTGTTTAAGGCATAGATATTGAATACATATAAAAAAAAAACATTTCTTATTGAATATGGTGATTTTTAAAAAGGAATATAATGAAACAAACCAAAATAACAGCAAAGTTTGTTAAATGGTCACAGAAGCATACGACACGGCCGTCGGATGTTTCGTTGTAATCACAGCCTTCGTTGGACCAGTCGCCTTGTCCGTTTTCCAAATCAAAGTCCCAAAAAACGCATTCAGGATTCCCATCAGCGCCTTCCTATAAGAAGTAACAATTCTACAAATGTTGTAATTGTACTGACAAGGGAATTGAGCTAAGGCTACCAGGCAAGACAGACACTGGCAAATGTAACACTTTGTAAAATAATGTTTAGGTCTACAGCCTTCGGGACAAAACCTATAAGCCAATTTGTTTGAACTGCAGATGCCCGTATTCAAGCAAGGTCAATCGATGAAAACCTATGTTATGAATATCGTCGCTCACATCACGAACTAACACAATTAAATTCAATTGTGTTAGTTCGTGAAATCAAAAAGCGCGTCAAAATACGCGCTGCTGTCGTTAAGGACTTTTTGTGTGGTAAAGAATACAAAAT
>NW_022721291.1:0-773 GCF_011630105.1 Anneissia japonica | reverse complement strand
GTACCTTTTGCCCAACTTTCTAATTCCCACGTGCCTGCACAGCCCGCACAATACAGAATATAAACTCTGACCTGGATCAGCCGCAGTTGAAGAAGTAGGGTTGTGGCCACGTGATATCGCACGTAGAACAACGTATGCTACGGCATTGTGTTTTACTTTGTATGCTATATGAATTTAATACATGTTTGTATTATTATATATATTATTATGTTTTAAAAATGGTTAAACCATGGCACATGTTTATATTGCTGAACAAGGCAGTCGGCTATTCCCTTCTTGCGGAGGAGTAGCGCGTTTACATTCCTGAAGGCGGGCGTTCAAAGAATCAGATCAGACACTAGAGCGTCTACATTCCTGAGTTTGCGGAATGCCACGGCATTGTGTTTTACTGTGTAGGCTATATGAATTTATATATAATTGTTATATATATTTTTATTATATATATATATATTTATTATATTGTGCGATGTTCGAATTGACCTATCAATACAAGTACCTTTTTACGATGGCCCACAAGTGACACACTGCAAAGAAAAAGAAATGCTGCAAACAAAAAAGAAACGCTGCAAACAAAAAAGAAATCATGGAAACAGAAAAGAAACGCTGCAAACAAAAAAGAAACGCTGCAAACAAAAATAGAAACGATGCAAACAAAAATGGAAACGATGCAAACAAAAATAGAAAACACCAGCAAACAAAAATGGAAACAATGCAAACAAAAATAGAAAACACCAGCAAACAAAAAATGAAACGCTGCAAACAAAAAAGAAATG
>NW_022721290.1:0-569 GCF_011630105.1 Anneissia japonica | reverse complement strand
CGGTTTACTGTATTTTCAGATATGAAGATGAGTGGGCCCAAGTACCGCAACTTGAGGGACCAGAGCCGCTTTTTTTTTTTCTTTAAATGATTTTTTTTTCATTACCTGTATTTTTCATTCAAATGAAACTTGACCAGAAAGATCCAGATCCAGTTCATGTGAACTGGTAGTCAATGTCACATACAATTTAGAACATCATTTGAAATAGTTTGTATGCACACATTCAATGCTTTAAAAGCTGCAACTTTCATTAAGAACAGATTGCAAAAATGGTTAATTTTTTCATTCCATTTTTCAGGTGGTGAACGCATTGGGACTTACAGTATATCGGGCATTAGACTATGGATGTGCAGAAGATGAAGAAAGGCAACTCAGTGGTCCGCTTGAGTCCCTTATAGATCACATGACAAATGCAATTGAGGATGATATCACAGATGAAGGGATTGTTGATGGACATGATTTTGATGAAGATTTTGATAGTCCCATAGCTTCATGTGATGCCAGTGGAGAAGGAAATAAAGTACCTTCACTACTCTATGTTTTAAGGGTGAGTCTATACAATTTGTCAT
>NW_022721289.1:0-1443 GCF_011630105.1 Anneissia japonica | reverse complement strand
CACTAGTTCACTTCACTTTTTTGATGAAATTTGATAGTGTAGACAAAGCTTTAAGACGGTTTTCCACTAGGCGAATTTATTCGCGCGCGGATCGAAAGCGTCGTTCATGCGTAGGCGCACTTACATTTCTATCGGAGCTTCAGCGAAATTGGTAGTCCGAACTGTTTCTGCTTTGTTCGAAGCAAAAAATGTTGCAACCAATCAGAGCTCAGGAACCGAACCGACGCATTCGATTCGCGGAAAACCGGCTTTAGAGCGTTTAACTTTTGATAGCTCAGAGAACTAGAACTTAATTTTGATAAAAATGTGTACGTTTTAAGCATGTTAAAACCGTTTAAGTCTTATATTTTACAGGAAATTTTGGTCCATTTGTTTGATTGTCTTATGCATAAGTTTATTCCTTCAAAAGAGATATCATATAATAGATATAATCTTTGTAAAGTCTTGCATTGAAAAAATTGTTCATAGTCATAACGTAAAAAATGACCTTTGACCCACCTTTAAAATTATATCACTTTCTTAGAAATTACACAGTATAGAAATTGTCATTCATAAACGAGAATTAAAATGAAATTATTATTCGGCTAAAGCTCCAGTTAATAAAAGCCATGTGTCAGAAAGTATCCATTCTTAAAAAGGGGTTAAAATCAAATTTATACTCGACTATAACTCCAATCAGTAACTAAGCCCCGTATCAGTGTTAATACGTTTGTTGTCACATTACTAACAGTATGTCATTAAGAACATCTACTTAGCTTAATGTGATATTTATATGTATCTTTCTATTATTCATATGCCGCAATAATCGATATTAATATAAACTTCTCCCTAAGCCCTGTGCCCTTGATAATGTGTTAAATTCAATTTTAAGAAAACACATCCTGTATATCAGATGATATATTATACAGTATGTAAGAGTATATATGTATATAGTATATATTTATATTTTTCATACTGAATTATGTTTTTAAAGGTTCGATAATGAAGTTGATATATATAAATATATTCATATACATATCGTACTACCTATCTATATAGAATTATTCGTTTATATATATACATATATATATATATATATGTATGTATATATATATATAGGCCTATCAGATAGAATCATTTTATGCAATTTTTTTCAGCATATTGTACCGACTATCGTAAAATTAGTAGTTGTCTTCTCCTTGTTACAATTTGTTATGTGTTTATTTGCTATGTACTCTTATTCTTTATACAATATTCTAATTGATGCCTGAGGATGGCCTACGGATATACAGTGTAAGTACTAGTATACTATAAATATACACCTACATTTCATAGATCGTTAGTACCATGAATGACTGACTGACTGACTGAGTGAATGAAAGAATGAATGAACGAACGATGTATCGTTGACTCTTGCAACAGCACATTTTATCACGAGAATTTTAAACGTACCACCTACAATAG
>NW_022721288.1:0-1143 GCF_011630105.1 Anneissia japonica | reverse complement strand
TCAGGAGTCCTTACTTTTTCCTAGCTCGTTTATTGATTCTGCTATTTTGTTGTGAAGTTATCTTGGTCCATACTTTTGTTGTTTTCAGTGGTTTTATTGCATTTTCTATCTCTGTTTTTGTGAATGGTGTTTTCATTTCGACTGGTGTTACATTAGTTATGTTTTCTGCCTTCACATAAGCATTTCTAAAGAAATCTGTGATTCGTTTGTTTACTTCTAACTTATTTGTTATTTTCTTACTTCTCCATCTATTACTATAATATGGTTCTTTCAGCTTAGTTCTGTTAATTATCCTTAGAAATTTGCAGACCATGTTTGCGTCATCTTTGCACTTTTCGATTTAATTTCATCTTTAATTTTCCTTTTTATACTTTCCTTAATTATCTGGTGAATTGCTTTTAGTTTCTTGTTCCGTTTAAGTTTAAATCAATTTGTTGTTTTAGGAATGTTTGTTCTTCATTGATACTGTCGGTATGCGTAGCTGTGCGTGTTTATTTGGCGTACCCTACAAAACGTTCCTGCCGTGTCTTTACATATCTTGGTAATGTTTTTCCAAGCCGCTGTGCCCTTGCTGTCCCAATTTTATTTTCATTTGTTTTCGATTTTGTTAATTTTTTTTTAGATTTGGTCTTTTGTGTTTGGCGGTTTTGGTCTGCTTATACCACTTAAATTTTAGTTTCGCTAATACCAAGCTATGATCAGAAATTGTATTAGTTAACTTTAAGATCTTATAGAATCAATTTGATTTCTTATTGCATTTCTTCTATTTAATGGCTACGCGAATTTGCGTTGAAACAGTGTGTTTGTAAGCACGTGATTGTTATTTCATGCTGTCTCTAACAGACATTCTCCATTTGACTGTAGTATTCCTTTTCCATACTTTCCTATCTTCTGGATAGAGTCTATGGCAGGAGCCAGTTTTGGCATTAAAACCCCACATTATAATGGAGCTGAAGCTAATAATTACATCGTCCAATTCCTAATGAAATTTCTGTCTCAATTCTGTATTCTTTTAGCTATTCGTTAGTGTGTGTGTGTGTGTGTGTGCAGCACACATTACGACGAGCTTCCTACTATTATTATCATTTAACTTCAGTGTTTGCATACATAATCTGTCACTAATTATATACGAAATTGTGTGGC
>NW_022721287.1:0-755 GCF_011630105.1 Anneissia japonica | reverse complement strand
TTTTTATTTATTAAATTTCTCATTCAATAAATAAATAATTACAAGATTTAAGATTGAATTTAATGTTATTTCCAGATGTGTTTTCAAAATAATTGAAGAAAACACAAATCAATACAAATTTTGTTTCTAATAGTAGTTTGTAATGTAATGTAGTTATATGTAATGAGTATATAGCACTCGCCCCAATGTCTCAAAGTGCTCATGGCTTTGATTTACTCATGCAGTAACTTCTCCCCTAAGGGTCACTTTGTGTTACCCAGTAAACTGTTGCCAGCTACTTTTATCCGTCTGCAACATGGGCTGTGTGGACCAGTACACAGGGTAACCTGCTACTCATCTCAAACGATATTCCGGGCTGCTTTTAGTGCATATGAGGCAATTTTATACACTGGACATAGTTATAGTCCTTATTCGTTCCATTACCAAAACCATATGTAGTGCTCATATTATGTCTATGGCACTCCTGCCTTTACCACTTGGCCATTTTGAATAACTTAAACCTCTTTTTTTACGTAATTATTTTGTGAGTTTGTTTATCTTGCCATGTAGTTTACAAGATCATCTCGAGGTAATGTTTGGTGAAGATGAAGTTATTGAATGGGATACTGAGAAGAAATATGAATTAAGTCGCTTGCAGGTAAATTTTTAGTCCCTCATGTTTCTATTTATGAAGAATACACATTTTTTTTTTACTCTCTTGCAGATTTATGATTTATATTTATTTTGAAAGCATTACTGTAAGGATGTTTAAAGTT
>NW_022721286.1:0-522 GCF_011630105.1 Anneissia japonica | reverse complement strand
TAGGCATACGTATAACGGTGTATTTTTGTAACAACGATGATATTGTGAATAAAACGCTGACATTAACTGCTAATGTCATAATATTTCACATACTACAAATTGGCGTAAAGGAGGCCTATTCCACCTTGATCGTGTCAAATATTTTGGAATTCCTTGACAATTATATATTTTTAAACATTGTTATTAATATACGTTCCCTAACGTAAAATTAAAGTGAAAACAATTTATTTGGCGCGCTTACAATCACGTGACATCTCAGTTTATGACGCATTATGACACACGCAAGCGTAGTGTGTCGATGTTGAGGTGCGGACAGGCGCATGCAGTGGTATGGAAGAGGAGAGCACATGTAAAGTTCGTTTACGTCGGTTATTTATCTTGGAAAACAAAAGGATCAGTGAGATCAGTAAGTTTTCATTTCACAAGAACGTATATGGCTATAATATATCCTTTTTTAAATTTCCAATTATTACTTAGGGCCTATAGGCACATAGTTATCTTCGGTAAAGTTAAAGCGACCTA
>NW_022721285.1:0-1028 GCF_011630105.1 Anneissia japonica | reverse complement strand
GTTGTTGAAATTAACTCAAAATATTTGAAATTTGGCATTTTTATTGCCATTTCCGGACATCTGAGGTGTTATATCTTTAAAATTCACCCCAGCCATGGTAGAGCTGAGGTAGGTAAGGCCTGAAAGTGCCCTTAAATTGTGAAAAATTATAACCCCTTTAAAATCCTGCCTACAGGCTTGTTATAGTGCAAGCCTTAATTTTTATTTTTTTTATTTTTTATTTTTTTTTTGTAGTGTTCATTCTTATTTTGTCTTTATGAAATTGTGAATATGTCAACATAAATAATATGATATCATTAATAATTATAAAAGCCTGTATAATTTTTTTGGGTTTGATATTCAATGTTATCAGCAGCGGCCTTGTATTTAGCTTCAAATTTTTCACATAGTTTGCTAAAATAAAGCAGAAATCAGTTTTGCTGGTTCCAATCGAATGTATGTCTAGAATAATTATTATATTTTTCAATAACAACAACATTGTTCTGTGAACGTTTTGTAGTAGTAAAACTTTATTTATTCACGAAGCACAAATCAACAAATACATGCTGTTTTTCATTATGGCCGTGAGATACCTTATTTACAATTAACAAATTACACATAAATGTACATCATAAAAAGCAAAAGTTAAATGCAGAAATTAAATAAAATAGATACAAAATATAATTATTAAACAGTACTGTATGCCAAAGTCAACAGATTAATAAAATAAAAGTACTGTTATTATCTTGGTACATCTGTTTTTTTCAATTATGTACCAGTAGTAATGCGATCATCATTAAATTGCATCAACCGCATTGACCATATAATATTTCATGTCATCAAAATTAAATGCGGCCAACAAGTGTTTAACAATGTGTTGAATGAACCATCTGTCTTGTTGGCTGGCTGGCTATTAAAAAAATTCTCCTAAAGATGAGAATTCCAACAACACTGAGCATATTGTATATGCTTCAAGTACAAAACATAAAATATTTCTATTATTCAAGAAGAAATAGTTTTTTGTTTTTGTTTTACTTACTTGAAATGAA
>NW_022721284.1:0-757 GCF_011630105.1 Anneissia japonica | reverse complement strand
TCAAGCTTAGATGTTCTGATAGCTGATCTATGTTGTGTCATTCTCATACGGAGAGTGTTTTTTGTTTCTCCGACATATTGTTTACCACAAATATTACAATTTATGAGATAAATGACATTTTTGGTGAGGCAATTAATTGATTGTCGCAAGAGTTAGTTTGCCTCTTGAATTTAGATCGTACTAATATATCACGAAGGTTAGGTGGTCTGCGATAGGCTATGAACGGTGTACCTAAGACTGTCTCTTATACACATCTAGAAACAGACCTAACGTTCTGTGGTCTGTAGAATGGGCATATGTTTCTGAATTATAGCCCTTAGTGGTGGTAACCTAGGGTGATAGGTAGTGACCAGTGGCACTCTGGTCGATCGTTGACGTGGTTTGTACTTCAGCGTTTGAGCACGAGGTATGTCCTTTGCTTTTTTTTTTTATAGCATTTTCAATGGGTCCTCGATGATAATTTCTATTCAGAGATGTCCGGATATTTCTTCTGTTCGATTCTGAAAATCTAAATCCGAAGAATGCGCCTCATGCGCAATGCTTGGCTGTACGGAATGTTTTTTGTACAGTGCGGGGGGTGACAGCTGCTGGGAGCAGGTACATATGCTTATCCGTGGGTTTACGGAAGAGATCAGTTTTAAGTGCAACATTTTCCATGGTCACGGTGATGTCCAAAAAATCACTGCTTGTGGATTTGGTAGCAGTGAATTTGATTGTGGGATGAGCCGAATTAATGTTCAATAGGAACGTATCCAAA
>NW_022721283.1:395-590 GCF_011630105.1 Anneissia japonica | reverse complement strand
TTTTTAACATTGTCACTTTTTGCACAAAAGTGCTTATCTCGCCGAGTTGAGCACTTAGTGCAAATATTTGACTTTCCGCCATAATTCGAGTACTTTTCCGAAAAACTTCAAACTTTCAATGGAATAGTCTTGGTTTCAGCCTATCTCACTTTGCCTAACCCTAACCCTAACCCTAACCCTAACTCTAACCCTAAC
>NW_022721283.1:0-361 GCF_011630105.1 Anneissia japonica | reverse complement strand
CCTAACCCTAACCCTAACCTAACAAAAAAAAAAATTACATTTTGACTCAACTTTTTAACATTGTTACTTTTGGCACAAAAGTGCTTATCTCGCAGAGTTGAGCACTTAGTGAAAATTTTTGACTTTCCGCCATATTTCGAGTACTTTTCCGAAAAACTTCAATCTTTCAATTGAATAATGTTTGTTTCAAGCTATCACACCGTACCTAACAAAAAAAATTACATTTTAACTCAAATTTTAGACATTGTCACTTTTTGCAAAAAAGTGCTTATCTCGCCGAGTTGAGCACTTAGTGAAAATTTTTGACTTTCCGCCATATTTCGAGTACTTTTACGAAAAACTTCAAACTTTCAATGGAATA
>NW_022721282.1:0-1394 GCF_011630105.1 Anneissia japonica | reverse complement strand
CCCCCCTAAATACGGGCCTGCGTACCCTATTTTAGCTTTTTTCACACTACAAACCAATGAGTTACTATACGAGCTATTCCACGCCTCTCATTACTACATCACACCATATCACATTATCTAACGTCATACCACACCAAATCATACCAAACCACACCACAACACATCATCTAACATCCCTTCACATCACATTAAAAATGTATGTGCATTGTTTAAAACAAAGGTTTGTTATAATACATCATAATCTAGCCAAAAAAAAAGTTGGGGGGGGGGGAGAATTGTGAAAATAATAAAAGTGAAAGAACCAAATAACAATCAATGGGAATTGGAATTGAAGATTAAGGGCTTGAGTCTAGTTTTAAATATTACCAAGGAGTGAATGTTTTTGACCGAATGGATGGGAGTAACTTGAGAAGAGTTGGAGCAAGGTAGCTTGCGACAAAAAAGTGATGTATCATAGTAAAACAATGGTTAATAACAAGACAACTAAATAGGCTCTAATATAGTTTCCAAGTTTCAATAAGATAAAGTATATAAATATCAAATAAATATATACAGTATAGTATTTATAACAGTATATATTTATAACACCATTTCTGTGTATATTAAAAGGTAGGCCTATGTAATTTACTGCGGCCTCGCCTATAATGTTAATCAATTAATAGGGTAAAGCGTAAATAAAGAGTAGAATACAGAAAAGCGTAATTATACATTAGCCTAACAATGAAAGGTGAAATCGAATTTATAGCACGTTGAATTATGTCGACTTGTCAAGATAACCTATCTCGCCAAGACAACATAACATTTTTACTATGTCGACTTGTCAAGATAATTTATCTCACCATGACAACATACAACTTTTATTATGTCGACTTGTCAAGATAATCTATCTCGCCATGACAACATACAATTTTTAGTATGTCGACTTGTCAAGATAATCTATCTCGCCATGACAACATACAACTTTCACTATGTCGACTTGTCAAGATAATCTATCTCGCCATGACAACATACAATTTTTACTATGTCGACTTGTCAAGATAATCTATCTCGCCATGACAACATACAATTTTTACTATGTCGACTTGTCAGGATAATCTATCTCGCCATGACAACATACAATTTTTACTATGTCGACTTGTCAAGATAATCTATCTTGCCATGACAACATACAACCTATATTATGTCGACTTGTCAAAATAATCTATCTCGCCATGACAACATACAATTTTTATTATGTCGACTTGTCAAGATAATCTATCTCGCCATGACAACATACAACTTATATTATGTCGACTTGTCAAGATAATCTATCTCGCCATGACAACATACCATTTTTACTATGACGACTTGTCAAGATAATCTATCTCGCCATGTCGACATGATATGTATATTAT
>NW_022721281.1:742-962 GCF_011630105.1 Anneissia japonica | reverse complement strand
TGACAGTTATTTTCAAATTAAGAGAAGAGCTGAGAAGAGGCACCTCTAAAATACTGGATGCCATACGACCTGCCAATGGCAGAGCAACAATGAATGTATAAATGAGGCCTAAGCCTAGTTATTAATATCAGGCATACTAATCTGCAGATTCTTGATTACCAGACTAGACCAGATTAATTACATGTAATGCCGAAATGATTATACTATTACAGAATTATTA
>NW_022721281.1:0-625 GCF_011630105.1 Anneissia japonica | reverse complement strand
CTGTAAGGGGAACTTAGACAATGGAGGAATTAGAGAACAATTAAAAAATCGACATTAAGGGGAAATAACACAAAAGATATTCCCCCTGGGCTAGTTATTAATTATAGGCCTAGTAATATAGTATGGTTCTTCATTACATGGCTTAAGTCAAGGTAATTAATGCTGAAATTATTATTATTATTATTATTATTATTTTTATTATTATTATTATTATTATTATTATTATTATTATTAATTATTATTATGTTACTAAAACCAACCTGTAGGCCTACCTTAAGGGGAACTTAGACAATGGAAGAATCAGAGAACAATTAAAAAATCGACGTTAAGGGAAATAACACAAAAGAATTCTCCAACTGGGCTAGTCATTATTTATAGGCCTAGTAAATAGTATGGTTCTTTATTTCAAGGCTTAGGTCAAGGTAATTAATGCTGAATAATAAAATAATAATAATTATTATTATTATTATTATTATTATTATTATTATTATTATTATTATTATTATTATTATTATTTTTATTATTATTATTATTATTATTATTATTATTATTATTTAACATTAATTATATTCAAAGATAGTTTGGCCAAGTAAATAACGCC
Source organism: Anneissia japonica (assembly GCF_011630105.1). Taxonomy (NCBI): domain Eukaryota; kingdom Metazoa; phylum Echinodermata; class Crinoidea; order Comatulida; family Comatulidae; genus Anneissia; species Anneissia japonica. The sequence continues at coordinate 24 of NW_022721281.1, read as the reverse complement.
GCCGAATGGTATATTTGAATTATT
>NW_022721280.1:0-516 GCF_011630105.1 Anneissia japonica | reverse complement strand
GTACGTAGGACCCCGTGGTTGGGGTCCTGTGGCGAAGCCCCCTGGAAAGTAACACGCTCTGAAGGTTTTTAGGGCTGTTTTTGAGATGATAAAGTAAAATCATCATAAATAATATTAGTAAGCCTAACAACAATTATAAAAAAACTCAACAGTGGTGGAGGAACAGATTGAAGAACATTTATGATTAGGGCACCTCTAGATGGCCGGAAATTACACTCTCAGACTTAAATTTAGATAGGGGGCTATATTTTTTTTCCATTAAAAAAATTAGGGTGGAGGGGGCCTTGAATACACCACTGCTCAAAACATTCTTTATCCAAAATAGTCATAATCACGAAAAATAGGCATGTAAAACCAGATCACACCCTAAAACCATAAACAGCATGCAGAAGGTACCGGGTTCGAATCCCAGTTGAGGGAAACTATTTTTTTTGCAGTTGCAGATTCCTCTTCCTGAACATTCAAAATGCATATATATATATATACATATAAATCATCAAAGAAAGGCAAATACAA
>NW_022721279.1:0-917 GCF_011630105.1 Anneissia japonica | reverse complement strand
CGTGAGCAATATGGACCGCAGAATCCCCGCCGTTCAAGCAGAGCGCGTAAACCTAAGATGATGTTCTCATATTAGTATTAAAGTTTATGTTCCTCCCATTAACATTCAACTTTAAACTTAGTGGGGAGGTGTTGTGCACTGAGAATTAAGTTAACTGTTAGTGCGCCACCTATCGGTGCATCGTCGTGGACGACCATCTTACAATACAGAAAGTTTGCTGTGTTTTTGTTTGTGTTGTTTGAGTTCCGGAATTAAAGTAGCTCACGCTGTTTAAAACCTATGTGTGTTATTTATTTATTGTTCTAAACCTTCCAAGAACATAACAGTAGTGTTCAATATTGAAAAATAATGTTCTTTTTCTTCTTGCAGTTCCCTAAAATGAAATGTCAAGTGTATAATACATAGTTATATTTATCAATTTCGGAATTATTCATAAAGGCCTCTGTGTTCTGTTGCGGTATTGATGTAATTTATTGAATCAAATATACTTTTATATCTGAATTGTAAAATTATACAAATAAAGTTACTCTTACACACACGTGCACCTGCACTGCATGAGTCTAGTTTTTCTTTTTATAGGCCTACGTTTATTTTTATCAAAACAATATTTATATTTCCACTAATTTGTGTATTTTGATATGATACCAGTAGCAGAGACGATAGCTAAATGTTGACGTGTATGAAGTTACAGTTGGTCTATCTGCAATCTATATTCGTGGGAATGTATGTTACCATTAAAGTACACAGTACACATTAAACCAAGTCGACTTAGTAACCTTCGTTGTTTTTCTGTAAATAAAGAAAACTAAGAAGTGATACTGTAGTGCTGAATAAACTTAATTACCACATAATTATGAATATGAATTTTCAATAAAGATACCGATATATAATATTTATTATTATATATATACATACTA
>NW_022721278.1:561-775 GCF_011630105.1 Anneissia japonica | reverse complement strand
ATCATGATGACATAATTATTGTCGAAATATTGAATCCCAACACGATGGCGTGTATTTCAATACTTGGAGTATGTATTATACTTTCTTAAGTTACAGTATTGTAATCATTTATTGCCAATATTATTATTATTATTATTATTATTATTATTATTATTATTATTATTATTATTATTATTATTATTATTATTGTCATTTCATAAAACAAATGAAATAA
>NW_022721278.1:0-528 GCF_011630105.1 Anneissia japonica | reverse complement strand
GTAAAATAAGGTGTAACTGTAGTTTCTGATTACATAACTAAATAAACAAACCAAAACTTTAATATAATGAAGGAACTCTGTATTTATTCCATAAAATAGATGATTATTCCCAAATAAACAAGAGATAAACAACACCTGGACTTTTAGACATGTTGTTTATATGGCATTTCAAAACAAAAGGCTTTTATTTATTGGCTACAGCATAGATTCTCAACCGATAAAAAATCTTTAAAAAAAAAAAATTGACCAATTGAATTGTACTTAGTTGTCACTTACACAATCACAGTGTATTAGATTACAAAATTACATACATCCCAAACCACATCAGGACCCCCCCCCCCAATTTGACAGGTCGTCGAAATAAAAAAATTAAAATGTGACATGCCTGTTCCAGTCTTGAGAGTGTCATTTCTGGCCATCCAGAGGTTCCAATTCTTTAAAAAAATAGATATTTAATACTTGGACTTGTTTCAATATAACATTTCGTGTTTTTTCCATTTTAAAATGTTTGCGCTCGTTAGCAATTTA
>NW_022721277.1:0-579 GCF_011630105.1 Anneissia japonica | reverse complement strand
TTATGAAAAAAATCTATAGAAAGTTGATAGAATTTTCATAGAAAAATACACAGGTTTCTATAAAACGTCTACAGAATTTTGAATTTCTGTTAAAAATTCTATAGAATTATTAGTATTTCCATAGAGATTATTTTATAGAAAAATATAAACATTCTAAAGAATACATATATAAAGTTATAGAATGTTTATAGAAATAAATCAGAATTCTATAGAGTTTCTATAGGTTGATTCTATGTAATTTTCTAAAAGCTGACCTATAGAGTTGCTGTAGAAAATCTATAGGAATTCAAATGATGTCTTAATAAAATTCTATTAAAACTCTATATGGTTCTTTAGAAAGTTGATAGAAACTCTAAAGAATATTTTTAGAACCTGAACAAAACAATCATCTGCTGTATAGAGTTTCTTTAGAACTTTATTTTGGTTTCTATAGATGCACAGAATTCCAACTTTCAAAACAATTTCTTTTAATAAAATGTCTTTAGGCCTATATAAAATATCTAGATTAACTTGCTGCAATACCACTTTTTCTCTTCTCTTGCTTATTTCAATTGTATTGCACAGCCAGTATGAAGTATT
>NW_022721276.1:0-513 GCF_011630105.1 Anneissia japonica | reverse complement strand
TAGGTCAACCTGATATATTTATGAGCGGTTTCTAGTGAGGTAAATATAAATTATTTGTTGTTATGTGATTATGATATTTCAGCAGTAGTGCAATTTTATAGTAATGTCTAGATAAAGTCATTCCACTTTATCTAGACATTACTATAATGTCTAGATAAAGTCATTCCACTGTGCAGGCACTATAGGTATCTATGCCTATCCCTTTACTTTAAATAGGTTGACACCCCCCCCCCCCTTTCGTTACGGTAAGTCTTGAGTAGGCTATGTTATGCTACTGGTGTGATAATCGAAATGGTATATGTAAAATAATTAATACGTAGTGCTGATCCTTTCACTACACTTTTGCTGAGTTGTTAGGCCGTCACCTATTACTTGCACGTTAGCAAACTTAACCACGAAGTACTTCATTCATCTATCATTACTTCCGGTTGTTGTCTATAACATTGTGATATATATATATATATCGTTTCGACAATCAATTATATCTTCTTTTGCTTATTTCTATTTAATACA
>NW_022721275.1:1307-2082 GCF_011630105.1 Anneissia japonica | reverse complement strand
ATGTCTCCATGGTTACATGAGTAATAAACCACATGGGAGTGTGGGAAGGATACTTGCCTGTTTACTGTACATTAAATTAGTTTAGAAAACAACCTGTCATCTTGTTTACATCCTTATATGGTAAGGATGTACAGTATGAGTTGGCTGAATAAATCACCAAGTATTACTGTTTATTGGTCATCAGTGGGCTTCATTAGATTTAGGATTTTCACAGATTTACTATTTTGTTCTTACCTAAGAAAACTTCCTATTATATTGCTGTATCTTCCCATTAGATCATTTGGCCTGCATGAGAAATAGGAAAACATTGTTAGATTACGTTATTCAGGGCTAACGGAATATGAGTGAGGTGTAGGACAATGCCGTGGTGCATCTCCTGCCGAATCTGATGAAGAAGGACTTTTTTCCCCTTCCTGTACCCTTAGAGGTTGTCTTATGTTTTTATCACATAAAATACTATATATTATATCATTTGAAACCTGGTTATTGACACGTCAAACTAAAAAAAACCAAAAATTAAAAAAAAAAAAACACTGATACCGTCAGGTAAAAAAACTTCCGATGCTTAAGACATCTCAGATTGAAATTTAGAATTTTGAAAGAGTAAGGATTTCTCTTCCAAGAATTATTTAAAAATTTGTTGCATAATATGGTTTATTCATTGTATTCATGTCTTTATGTTAGCCCACAGGTTAGACCTGTTTAGATTGTGAATGAATTAAATATTTCCCTGGCTGCCGAACATCTGATTTACCTTTGTTAATTTCATTGTAGT
>NW_022721275.1:598-1247 GCF_011630105.1 Anneissia japonica | reverse complement strand
ATACTTATATCTGTCTCTTATACACGTTGCAAAGGGGTGGAGTGGGGTCTCGATGATTAAATCAGGAGGGGGGGACTAGGTTGCGAAATAATGTGATATGAGGTGATTTTTAACTACTGTACTTGAGCAAGATTTTTTTTGCATCGGACATTTTCATCGGGGAGATAGGGGTGACTGGGGTGTGAGCTATTTTTTGGTGGGAGTGTGCCCCTCCCCCCACTGACCCCGATATGCCACTGCTGTTTTTAATATATTGCTGATTGTATTATTATAGACAATACATTTTTTCCACTGGACTTACTTTCAATATAATATTAGGGAGGTTTTATATCCATTACCTTTCTATTTGGCCTTAAAATACACATTTTTTAGTTCCTATGCATGTAATGCAATAGGAACTATTGTAATCACTCTTGCTATTTCCTATGTTTTTTATTGTGTGTAGTGTGTATGTGTGTGTGTAGACATTTATGCAAATGCGCATGCGTCAAAGAAAAGTTTTCCGACATTTTGTTTTACATGGCGATGCGAAGATCGATGTGAAGTTTCTGCAGAGTTCAGTCAGGGCTCACGCTAACCGACCGGAATGTCGGCATGGATGAAACTATTTTGGTTTTACGGCAAAAAAATCATCTGCTGTAGGCATAGG
>NW_022721275.1:0-483 GCF_011630105.1 Anneissia japonica | reverse complement strand
TTTTTTTCTGTTGTATACGTATGAGTAGTCATATGAAGGTGTACTATATCCCCGACAGTTGGCTGTGCAGCAATGTACCCTTTGAATGCAAACTGAAAACAGGTGAAAATATAAAGGCAGCCGACTGTCGGGTACATAACGACTATCTAGCTTTCCACAAAAACATGGGGCCTAAGCTAGGCCTAGTTCATTATTACTGCGATGCAAGGGTAGGCCTAGTTAGATCGTTCAATCAATGATATCGTGTTATCGTCTAATACAATTAAATAATGTGTGTAATATTTAAGAATGCACCACGTGGGTCGCTTTCTTTATTATGCGGTTGTAGTGTAGTATACGTAGCAGAGTGATGACAGCAAGCTAAGCCTAGCCCAGGGCATAGATCGTGTACGTTCTTGATAATCGTAATGAAAACTTCCGGTGATAGACGATTGGGCCCAACTGGTGTGGACGATCGGACCCAAGATATTTTCAAATAAATTG
>NW_022721274.1:0-561 GCF_011630105.1 Anneissia japonica | reverse complement strand
CACCATGGGCATCTTGTTTGATGAGTACCGGCGCTAAATCTATACTATTATTATTATTATTATTATTAATTTCTTGTACCAGTGTTCCCCAGTGTATGATTTTAAAGAGTAGCTCAGCTAGCAATTACAAATACCAAGCAAGAAAAAAAAAATTACTTTGATTTGAGCATGCATAGTTGAAAAATTGCCTATTGATTGACTGTCCTTACATGCCACTTTAGGATGTACTGTACCATAAGTGATGCTCTAAACCAAATCCATGTGGTTTAGGGAGTGGAGCTGTTTTAGTCATGAGGATAATCTCTTACCTGGTGTTGCAGGATTTGAGCCTATGACCCCGTGAAATGAAGGCAAGGTTCTTAAAAACCAATTTACAGTTATAAACCAATATATTAGTATTGATATATATATATATATATATAGAAAGCTACTGAGGGATAACATCACCAAGACCTACAAAACAACTGAGCTGGCGACCGTCGATAACATCAACGCAGAAGCACTCAGCATCGCCCATAGACTTGGTATAGCCGACCGAATGAACACCATAGCTAAAAACCA
>NW_022721273.1:0-697 GCF_011630105.1 Anneissia japonica | reverse complement strand
CTTGTCTTTCTTCCTTTCACTTCAAATGTTCCTGATCTTTCACATTCCTTTCTTAGATTCCTTATCTTTCCCATCACAAGGTTGATTTAGCCAAGACGATGACAGTATGTCATCTGCAAACCTCTCACTGTCAATGCCCTTGATGTTTCGCCTGCAGAGATGCGCAACAACAGAAGGAGGGTGATGGAGGTTGATGTTAGAAGTATAACAGAATGATCAGAGTTAAGATCAGAATGTATTTTGGTTGATTTTACGTGACAACTTGACCTACGAGAAATGAGGAGGTCCGGTTATGTGCTGTTGAAGGTCAGCTGCATTAAGAAGTTCGATAAAAGCAGCAGAGTCCCATCTGTCTTTAAAATGTTTTTAAACGCTTGAATGTACCAAATGACTATGTTATTTTACTACAGGGATTTTAATAATTTCTTTTATAAAATGCACTGGTAATGTATAAAAGTAGTTTTCAATTGTTGATACGCCATGGTGTATCAAGTGGACTTGGAACGTCTTCCTTGCAGTGTACTGCATCACCGGCTGGAAGATTAGGGCCTGTGGTTTTGACTTACTCTATGTTCTATCAAAGTAAAAGTTAGACGCTTGACTCTCTGTACTCAATGAGTATGGGGCTATGTGATATTTACTGAATTACGATCTCTTAACATATTATCATTATTTCATTCTTTAAATTGCTTTTTCT
>NW_022721272.1:0-568 GCF_011630105.1 Anneissia japonica | reverse complement strand
TTAAGATCATGATGTACAGTACAGTATTTGGCTTTTGTTGATAGCAGAGGCTTCGAGGGTTTTTTCCAGTGACAGGACCAACTACCATATCCCTTTCTAAATCCACGCCTCGTATATTTGGTAGAAAGAGAGGGTGGATGAAAGTTGAAAATTAACATGTAGATTCCGCTACGCTGATTTCAAACCACCAATCACAATCACGATGATGTCCATCCATCGCGGAATCCTGAATTTGCATACATCACCCCATATAAGAGTTTAAGGTCATGATGTACAGTACAATATTTGGCTTTTGTTAATAGCAGAGGCTTCGAGGGTTTGTGCACGTGGAAGATTAAGGGAAAACCTAGCTATTTAGAATAGAATAGAGCATTTATATAGCGCCGGTATCCGCCAAATATGACGCTCTATATAGGAAAATATAGGCTCTAGAGTACACAGATATATACTAGTTGTGAAAGATAGTTTATTGTGTGTGTAAAATAAAAATATGTATAAGTCAAAAATGTAACAGTACTTCCCTGCACATTGCTTATGTTATATCAAGTCAATCTATGTATCTTTCGTT
>NW_022721271.1:0-638 GCF_011630105.1 Anneissia japonica | reverse complement strand
AATGTGAATGTGACTAAAAGCCACTGAAGATCAAATACGAACGGCCATGGGTTGGATATTAACTTTCGGCGAAAAAACAACCCAAGAAAACTGCTACTTTGCATAGGCCTACAAGCCAATGCGATCATTCGGTGAGTGGCTTGTGAGCATGTTTACATGGGTTTGGCTGATTTTATTTTGAATATCAAATAAAATTGAAAGCTAGAACTTTATTTCCGAGTCGCTTGGTTGTTACCGTCGTTCTACGCTTGTTAAAAAAATCCGATTGAGGGCGTAGTTTATTTTATATGGAAGGCCACGTTCATTATATTATTTATTTTGAAGCTACACTTTTACAACAGTGGCACACGTATAAAACGGTGCGTCCAAGAAAAATATAAGAAAGGAAACAAAATCAAAACATGACAAATTAAAAGTAAAAGCAAATGAGCTTAACAAAAAGTAAAAATCAAAGTCTTAATTACCCCTCCCTTCCTTTTTCCAATCCCGAAATCGAAGTCTTAATTACCCCTCACTTCTGTTTACAATCTCGAAAACAGACACAGACACCCACATTACCAATTAATCATTCTTTCCCTTTAAAAAAAAATAAATAAAATAAATAAATAAAAATTCATAATAATAATAATAAGCAGTAT
>NW_022721270.1:0-3782 GCF_011630105.1 Anneissia japonica | reverse complement strand
TTATTTGTTCATATTCATTCATATTGACAATGCTAGTTTATAAATACTGTATTACCATAGCAACCATTACTATGCGTAACTAAGGAAATCAAATAATGAATAAAATACTATAAATAATGTCTAAGGATAGTGTTTGACTATAAATTTGTAGTAACCGACAATGATAGTAACTGACCTTGAAATGATACTTTACCATCACATGATGATGCTTGACCATTACAATCATGATAGTATACTACCCTTTATTAAAAGTCAGAAATATTTATTCAGCCATTAAAACAGGAATTGTATCGCTCTCCTATACATAGTTTACATTAATATATATAAAAAAGATAAGTATAACACATACTATTTTAAGTTGAGACTTTTACTTATTATCTTGTAACACCATGTTAGTTGGATACACTATTCGTCATCACTTTCACCACCATCATCGTCGTCTTGGATGTTAATTAAGCCATTTTCACACCCTTCCAGCTGGCATGATCCACATGTACTTGTACATTGAAGACCATATTGCCTGCACCCACATCGAGGTGTACCACATCCAGTCTTACAATTACAATGTATCATCTTGAGCAGATGAGGTGGTGCGGCATCCTCAGTTGTCATTTTTGGAATTAGGTGGTTGTCTTCTTCTTTCCATCCCCACTCTGATAACACCATATCTGTATCATTCATAGACCACGTCATAATCTGCAAATATACCCTTTGACTATGAAAATCGGTTGCACGATCAGTAGGTGGCAGTCTCTCTGGCCCAACAAATGACTTTGAAGCAGCAACCTTCTTGTTAAAAATTCTCTTCCTAGAGGTTAATAATGTATCACTGCTATTTCCTCCAAAGAGAGCCACCATCGCTTTCCGACCATATTCTTCAATCTTCTTCTTTGTCTGACTACTGGAAGTGAAGATTTTAGCACAAGAGCTTAGAATGCTATCATCATCAACAAGCTTTTTAAAAGCTGCTTTCTTTCCAATGCCAAATATTCTTGATGTAGTGTCACATCCTGTAAATGCATGACAAAACAGAAGCTTTGAACAGAGGTTAGATCCAAGTGATTTTTTTAATGGAATGATATCTATAGCTGTTTTAGCTGATGCCTTGTCAGATCTAAAAATTATCCTATTGGAACTTAGACTGGTGTGATGCAAAAGGAGGATTAGAAGGTCTGTGTCCTCTCCTATAAGTGTAACTGATTTATCCTTGGCTGCATTAATAGTAGTAGTTGCAATGAGGGCATCAGCATCTCCCAGTGCATGGACAACTGTTACACCTGCTGACTGAAGCTCTTTTCCAAGCATGTTGATAAATTTCTGTTTGTTGTTAGTATTACTCAAAAATTTCTCTTTCTTTGTGTCAAATACTGTAGATTCTTCAAATTTGACATCAAAGTGGTCAACTTTTCCACGCCTCAAGTGGGTAATATCTTTTGTCGTTGCTGTTCCATAGCCATCAAACACTACTATTGTGGATGCATACTTTCTAACTAGCTTGCAATAAGACATAATAATTGCTTGGTATGACTCGCCCTTCTTCCAGGGCAGTCGATGAAGCAATGAACCTCCATCAAAAATGTGCATATCAGTTGTTGGGAAGGCATTATTACATAATAATATGTCTGACATTTTCTTTTGTCCTTGATCAACAATTGCATGAAGTAATTGCGGTTTATCTGCTTTCCGGAGCAAATTCTTTCCTTCAAACAATGATGGGGGAAAGGGACTCAGCTCAAATGCAAGCATTTCTTCCAAAGACAGGCTTCCAGTTTGGGACACAATGAGACATCTTTGAAATAAGAGTCCAGGATCTATAGATCTGTCATGTGCAACAACAATGGCACCTGCATCTGCTAAAGTCCTGGCTCTTTCCTTTCTTTTAAACTTATGCAAGAAAACTGACTGTTGTTTCATTCGAGAGATGATACTTTCTGATATCTTTTCATATTCAAGAACATTGACATCCTCAGGTATCTGTCACAGATGAGGTACATGTCTTGATTTCTGACTTGATTAGCCTTGCGGCAGTTTCAATAATTGCCCGTTTTTGGAAATCATCATCACCATCCTTTCGCTGAAAGTATGACCTAATGGTTTTAACCAAAAGAAAAAAACATCAACAATGTATAAATTAAGGTCGTTGTATGTTATATATTTAGTTACTCTCAATCTATAGTCCCATGTTTTAGAAATTACATTAACAATTAAAATCAATTACCTTCGAATGTTTGATGTCTTTTCCCTCATTGTAACCAAATCATTATACCCATCACCTTCAGAAATGAAAATGTTATCCTCGTATCTCTCCCTTAGCTTATTCTTGATGTGTTTGTTGGTGTATGGTTCTGACTTATCATTATCTAAGAACTCTTTCATTTTTTCTGTGAACAAAATATATACTATAATAAACAACATTTAAAATAAGATCCGTTGATATATTGTGTACAATATAATAATAGTTAAACCCTAATTTAGATCATGAAAATATGCCCTACCTCTTAAGTTTGATATACTGTTCTTCGTCATTACTTTCAAGGAAAGAGCATACTTGAGTAAATGCTTGAGCTCGATCGTCATCTATTGGCCTTCCAGATCTTTTTCGCTTTGCTGGTACTCCAGTAGATGATTGGAATCGAACAGGAATGGCCAGACCAGATTGAAAATTGCGATAGCATTGGCGATGATAGATAGCATCAGCAGCATGAAGGTCACTTCCATAAAACTCTATCCGTGCATTGACGACCAATGACCATGAGTCAAATTTCCGAACATTTGTAATGGTTTCTTTAATTGATTCAACAATTCCAGAAGTTTTCACATAGCTAAATTCAGATCTGGCGGCGTCAACTTTAGTTCCACAGAATACACAGTCAGTACTACTAGTAAAAGCAACATCCACCCTACTTTTCCTCTTCTCAGCAGTCTTCTTTGAAGAGCCTTCTTTCTTTGAGAGCTGTTGAAAAGTTTAAATTCAATTGGTTGTAATCGCTATCCATTAAAAATATAATATAAACCTTATACTGTATGTAATTGTTATTTAACTAAATTGTGTAAAAGATATATAACTTACTTCTGATGGATGAGTGTATTTCTTTCTACAATCTTTATGTATTTGTAGTCCTGTCGTTACACGAATGCTATCCCCTCTTTTTTCACTTATGGTATTTATCGTGTCAGCTCCTTTTGTAATTTGATTGTTGCAACATTATTTTTGTCATCAAAATATCCATGGCAAAATGGGCATGTTGCCAAACCGCTGGAACTCGCTTCCATTTTATAATGACAGACTGGGGGAAAAAACAACCATACTTAATTTTGAGCATAAATTTAGTAAACTGTAATGTTTTATTTTTTAACACCTGGGTCAGTTCCTAGACATAAATCAATTACAATAGGCCTAGTATAATTTAAAACATTATATAAAGGAATAATGCATTTTAAACAGCCAGATAGTTTTACAGTACTGTAGTTTTAATCTGCAAATCATTAGTGACAAATGGCTACAAGGCCCCTGTGTGTCCCCGTACATTAATGTATCGGTTAAAACAGCTGCTTTAAATGTTTCATTTTCATGTTTTATAAATCATAATCTATATCATTTTATATAGACCTAGATGAGTATTTTAGTAAGTCCCTTCTTGAATTTTAGGCACACTAGACCAAGGCCTCAGGCTAGGCCTCAATTCTAGGTGACGGACTCCCTTACCTAGCCTTGGGTTGGAGGCCTGGTCTAGAGGCCTCCCCTCTTTGCTGCCTGGATTCTGCCTAGGGGACAAATCAGA
>NW_022721269.1:0-644 GCF_011630105.1 Anneissia japonica | reverse complement strand
GGTCAATTGCAATCACTCTGAAATTTAAAATTGAATGACCAGCTAAATTGAAATGTTCGGCTACTAGTTGATCAAGCTTAGATGTTCTGATAGCTGATCTGTGTTGTATCATTCTCATACGGAGAGTGTTTTTTGTTTCTCCGACATATTGTTTGCCACAAATATTACAATATATGAGATAAATGACATTTTTGGTGAGGCAATTAATTGATTGCCTTATCCGAAATATGTGGTTAGTTTGGTTGCTCTTGAATGATTGTGTAGAATCAAGCAAGGAGCATGTTTTGCATGATGAACCACAAAGATGACTACCCAAATTATGGCTGTCGCAAGAGTTAATTTGCCTCTTGAATTTAGATCGTACTAATATATCACGAAGTTTAGGTGGTCTGCGATAGGCTATGAACGGTGTGTCAGGAAAAAACAGACCTAAGACGTTCTGTGGTCTGTAGAATGGGCATATGTTTCTGAATTATAGCCCTTAGTTGTGTTAACCTAGGGTGATAGGTAGTGACCAGTGGCACTCTGGTCGATCGCTGACGTGGTTTGTACGTTAGTGTTTGAGCACGAGGTATGTCCTTTGCTTTTTTTTACAGAATTTTCGATGGGTCCTCGATGATAATTTCTATTCCGGAGATTCTGAA
>NW_022721268.1:0-892 GCF_011630105.1 Anneissia japonica | reverse complement strand
AACAAAACTGAAATAGTAGTTTGCGGATATATCAAGTGATTAATTACTTGTTGCATTAAAAAAAATTAAATTATTATTTGTTTAGTAGTTCAATTAATACTTCATTCATTCAATCAAAGAAATAGACAATTACAATAACAACAGATTAAAACCTTATTTTAACATTTAAAAAAAAATAAGATACATAATTTATTTCTCAAAGCATATCCATTTAAAAAAAAATATATAAATGATAGGCAAAACTTACAGTAGGTAAATTTCATTTTAGTAAGTCATTGACTGTTCAATGAGAATTGGTAATGAAAAAAAATCTTTTTATTGTTCTAGAACCATGACATTATATGGCTCTAATTACTGTAGTACTGAGCTGCACTATACTTTTAGGAAGTGGAGGTATTCTGTGAATTGTATGGCAAGGGAAAAATAATCTTCTCTATTTCATAATACAGTACTGTAGGTTTGAGCATTACAAGTGCTGAGATATAAAGAATTATTTCTGGGGGATTTTTTTTTCTACTCATTTACGATTACATGCATTACGTAGGACCATGAATTGTGTAATATGCTGGACCATTCTCATTTGCCAGTATTGATCCAGATAGAGTACTAGTATATTAGTCTGAAATTCTGAAATTGTTAATAATTTTTGCAAAGTGAATTTACCTTAAACATGTTCTGTTAGCCATAAACCGTCGATTTGCTACCAATTTCACTGCTTGCACACACTGTTTTCTGTAGAGTTAAAGTGAGATTTAGTCACAAATCAATTACTGCATTTTTTCACAAGACAAATGAACATTGTCCCTGAGCCCAAACTCATCAATAATATAATTGCTGCGAAGCAGCCAATTCATATTCTTGACAGCAATTTGACCTCTGAAAGGTCATTGTT
>NW_022721267.1:0-517 GCF_011630105.1 Anneissia japonica | reverse complement strand
AAGACAAGGAATGTTTGAGTAATTTTTAAAATGAAAATGCTTCAGATAATCTGCATATTAGATAATGAAATAAATAATTACACACTCTGGTTTACAGAGGCAGTCTGCTTATTTGCAGACTTAATGTAAGTCACGTTAAAACCAACGCTTCCAATCATACATATTGTAAGCTCCACCTTTAAATATATAAGCTTCACCCCTAAACTATTTGTTTACAGCTGTGCTATCCCATCACCTAAAGTTATGTGGCATGGACACTGACTCCTTGGAGATTTATGCTGCTGATAGAATTATATGGAGGCGCAAAGTTAAGGATTCTGCAATGGCTGTTGAATCATCAATAGTCCAACGTCACATATCTCTCAGAGAAAGTGGCGTCAAGCACCTTCACAAAACAACCCCACAAGTTTACTTCACTGTGAGAAGTATGGTAGGACATGTATGCACAGAATTGGTCTCCACTCCCATATGAAACACTGCCGGCATTAAGATACATCATACTCAGTTTGAGTGATAG
>NW_022721266.1:0-726 GCF_011630105.1 Anneissia japonica | reverse complement strand
GAATGGATGGAGAACAAAATAAGTTTGAAAACAAACTTTAAAGCACAACTTTCAATAATAGAATGGTTTTTTTTTGTTGTTTTTTTAAAGATTTAAATACATTTCTCTCTGACAGCATCATACTACGAAGTTAAGTGCCATTTATCGTTGGCGAATATTTAGCATGCTAAGATAATGTTTACGATTAGACTGTCCCCAATTAATTTTAACTTATTAATCACCTTCGTTCAACGACGATTAAGACAAATGCTGTGACTTCTTAGGTACCCAAGACTTAATTAGGAAACAAATGGTTATTACTGTGACATAGTAGGGTAGTCACTTACTGATGTGGGATAGTGGTATAAGCAAATGTGCAGTATATATTCTTGTAAAATAAAAATTGTTATATACCTTTTTACTGCTTCATCATGGCTGCTCTTCCATCAGATTTGTACCAGGAGACAAATAAATACACATTCAATAGTTGGTTTTTTCCCAGTGTCTACCACGAACAATATATTGCAACAAACATGACTTCCTTTCAATGGATTGAAAACCTGAAAGAAATACCATATTATTTATAGTTAGACCTATGCACACAACTAAATTAGACCCATATCAATTTTTATATTTCTATTATTAATTACACTAACCGTAGCGTTAAATAATGTTAATATTGTCATAAGATATTTACTGTAGTTAAATTTTCTCTTTATTAAAAGAAAATATAAAAATTTACATTAT
>NW_022721265.1:0-991 GCF_011630105.1 Anneissia japonica | reverse complement strand
TGGACGAGGTTCGATTGCGTGCACCGTTGGTTCTGGTGCAAGGCGTGCAAACGTCGAACGACCAATAACAATCTGGAGGTTCTGATGTTCGGTAAGGTGCTCGGCGCCGCCGTCGGGAACAAGAATTCGTTGGTGCGGGTGACGGTGTGTGAGAGAGCTCTGAACGAGATTCCCCGTGGCCGAATCCCGCGTAAGGTAAGAAGCACCTTCGTCATAAACGAGGCTCCGGTCGATTTCGTGGTCGAAGATTGTTCCATCGTCTCGAGCGAAAAAACGAACTCGATCGCCGTCGTCAGCGATATCTCAATCTGGAAATGCGAAGACGGAAGATGGCGAAACTATAGAAACGAACAAAGTTGGTTAAAAAACCCGGTGCTCTACGACTTCAAAGACGAGTGGCCTCGTGTCGTCGGAGGTCTGCACGCGCGCCACAACTTGTGGTTTTCGATGTTTGCGACCGATTTGAATGAAGTCGATCGAGATTTGTACGGAGAAGTCCCTCCTCCCGACGCCGTCGAACGATCCGTCGAGACCGGTCTTTCGGAACAATTCGAGAACGCCCTTGTGCATAACGTCGGCGGCGACCCGAACCGGATATGGAATCCCTGCGCCATTCTGCCCCTTCACTTCAGGACCAACTGCGATTGGTGGGTGGCAAGGCGATAGAGACGTATTGGCGACGCATCCACGCCGAGCACGGAACGTAGCATCGATGCAAAGCCCGATCGAACGGACGGTAGGCGTTTCGCCGTTTCGGCTTCTGTTATTGCTGTTGTTCTCTTTGTCTTTCTATTCCACTGCGGTCGCGTATTCGAAGGTGGATTCCGACCTGGTGATCGGTTCGGTTTACGTCCAAGGTACCACTCCGTTTCTCTACCAGGAAGCGTGCATTCTCCCGAACTGGAATCGCGCGTGCTTGGAAATCCCGGAGGACGGGACCCGATACGTGAGATGTTGCGACAGCTGCGAAAGAAGCATCTCGCTGAACCTG
>NW_022721264.1:0-513 GCF_011630105.1 Anneissia japonica | reverse complement strand
GAAACCTAACGGAATCCTTTCTCGAGGACTCTCAACTTCCCGTCGACGACGAACGAGCAGCCGGAAAAGGAAACCTCGCCGACAACTTTCCGGAGGATTCTCAGCTTCCATTTGAATTGTCAGACGAACAGGACATTTCCGACCAAGACACGGTCGTTTACGGAGACGAAGAACTGGAACAGCAACTGGACGACTGGCTGTTCTCGAAAATGTTGAAGTACAACCCGCCTTCGGAATAGAATTTAAAAAAAAATGTTCCGATATAATAAGTACTAAAGAAAAAAGAAAAACACGAAATTTTATATTCTGTTTTGTCTTCAATAAAGTCTTTATTACAAAAAAACAATATAAAGTTGTTATTGTGCATATTTGTCTTCATTAGAAATCAGTCTATTATCAGTAGGTAATGCAAAAGGAAATTATGCAGAGAACCGCTACCTTTCCAAATTTTAAAGACGAGGAAGACAGGGTGAAAACCTTTCGCAACTGGCCGCACGACAGACCCGACGGAAG
>NW_022721263.1:0-524 GCF_011630105.1 Anneissia japonica | reverse complement strand
AACCAGAATGCATCTGTGAGATCAAGCGACAAAGGTTATGGGAAAATAAATATATTACCTCAAATTATCTCTTTTCACTGAAACATGGATAGATTGTAATTTTAAAACCATGGGGGATATTGTCATGAAGAACAGATTTAAAACCGTGAATGAGATTATTCCTCACCTAGCTAAGTCTCACGATGGAGTTATAAAATATTTTGCAGTTGTAAATGCAATTCCCCAAAGGTGGTCAGAAATCATTGTAAATGATTCTTGTTGTTTAAAACACAAGGTCAATGAGTGTAAAACAAATTACAAACAGATCTTAAGTAAAAACCGTGTTAAAGATTTTTATTTATCCTTTATAAATTTAAAATATATCACTCCAGGTGTTCAATACAAGTGGGAAAGCGACTTGCAGACAACTACAATTGAATGGGAACGTTGTTGGAAAAATAAAGTTTCAAAATGTGTTACATCTGTCTGCCAGTAATAGTTGTGAAACCTGCAATGTTATAGAAGACGAACAACACATGCTGTTC
>NW_022721262.1:0-1113 GCF_011630105.1 Anneissia japonica | reverse complement strand
GCCCAGCGAGATGCGATCTCGGCCTACTAGGAAAAAAGTCTGGTTGGTCCAGGAATACTCCTAGACTAAACTAACAATAAACAAGTCAAGGTTCCCGTAAAATAAGGTATAACGCTAGTTTCTGATTATATCACCAAATAAACAAACTAAAACTTTAATATATAATGGAGGTGTTCTGTCCTTATTCCCTAAAAAAAAGATAATCACTCACAAATAAACCAGAGAGATAATTCTCAAAAACACCCAGAACAGTAGACATGTTGATTATATGGTATTGTAAAAACCAAAAGGCTTTTATTTGGCTGCAGTACAGATTCGCAACCAATAAAAATCTTTGACAATCGAACAATTAAAATATAGTTTAGTTGTTGTCACTTACACAATCACAGTATAGTTTCTGCTGCCAACATGTCATTTATAAAAATCTGTGGACTACTTATTATTTTTTGTTTTTATTCCTGCAAAAAGTAAGCCTAATATAAACTTATGTGACAATGACATTACTGGTAGATTTTTCAAAAATGAGTATAATTTATGTTGATTTATTGAATACTTTTTTGCTATTTTACAGCATTCAAATTGTTTGAAGATTTAAAAAAAAAAAAAAACAATTTTATTTCTGAATTTTATCATTGGGGACATTTTTTACACCGGTACGAACACTCTATATAATTTCTGTTTAAGGGAGCTAAACACGGCGATAGACAACAACACGTTTCTTTTAATCTATAGGTTAAAAAGAATGTAGGACATAAACCACCCAGGACATAAACCACCCAGGGCATAAACCACCCAATTGGAATATACCATTGTTAAAGTGGGTGGGCAACAGGGTGAACAATGTTGGGTGGTCTTGCTTTTATCTAGCTTTACTTAATTTGCTATTGTACACTCCTATTATACGCCTTTAATTCATTCATTTCTTCTGACAACATGCATGTTGGTTAGTAATCATTGTAGATTTTAGTAATCACTGTGCTTAAAGTTTAATTTTTTTTAGTTTTCTAAATTTATTTTAATTTTTAAAATGACTTACATTAAAAATCACTTCAATTAAATACTTCCCTTTAATAATAATAATAATAATTTTATTTTAGTAATCACTGTGCTTAA
>NW_022721261.1:536-1892 GCF_011630105.1 Anneissia japonica | reverse complement strand
CAGAAAAGCCTACAGAAAATGCAAAACTGGTGCACTCGGTGAACGTCTTCGCTAATTCACACTCCTGATATTGAAAGGGGAAGGTGTAGTACCAAAATGTCTGAAGTTAAATAGACTATGTGCTTTTTTAAAGTTGAAGAGGATTTGCATTTACCATGATTTTAGCAATAAGTGTGGCAGCGATCTTAGAAATTCAAAAAACTCATCTTGGTCTACATCAACAAACGCCCATACCAATTTCACACTTTTTCTCTACCATATACAGGCTCCATTGGAAACCAAATTTGGTGTTACTTCTACTGCAGAACTAAATATCGGGTACGGCATCAGGCCCCAAGAAGAGAGACCGGTCGTACTTACACCAATGGTCTGTATATGTATTTATTTTTGCCTAATTATCAGATAGATACGTTTGTACTATTAGTATTACGATGTTCACTAATTTAATCTTCTACGCTCAGAAAATGATTTGCCTAGGGTATAACAATTGTAATAATGATAATAATTATGACGGATAATACACCAGCTATACAGTAAAAACAATAATCATCTTACACAGAAAATGAATATGTGTGTGTATATATATATGTATGTATAAAACATATACATATATGTATATACATATAAAACATATATACAGTATATCATATGTATATATATATATTGAATTGAATTGAATTGAATTTATTCGATGCTCATATATAAAATATAATATATAGAAATACAATATAGGAATTTTTTTACAATAATCAAACACAACGATCATCTGGAACACCCTTTAGGCCGGGAATCCAGCCCATTTCCAATGGGGTCCAAATTGCACAATTAAATAGTTATTAATTAATTAATTAAAATTAATACATATTAAAAAGGAAAAGAAAAAAAAGTAGCATTTAAAAACTAAGATGCACCCAATTAACTAATAATTTAGATAGAACACAACAGTGCTCAATTGTAATTATTGCAATTGAGCACTTTTGCGTTCATACAGTTTTTGATGTGTATTTTAAATGTAGCCATATTAGTAATTAATCTTAACTTAGTTGGGAGAGCATTCCAGTCATTGATAGCCGAAACGAAAGAGGTTGAATGAGACTGATTATTTCCTTTAAGCAGAGGTACAACCAAATTGACTTTACGTTGACGAGTGTTATGTGTATGAATTTCAGAAACTCGCGTAAATTGCTCTTTGCAACAGCTATAATAATAGCTACAATAAAACAATAATCATATTATATTCATTTTCAGAAAAAAATATATATATACATATACGTATGTATATATATATATATATATATACATATGCATACATATATGTATGTATGTATATATAAATGTATATATATACATATACAG
>NW_022721261.1:0-470 GCF_011630105.1 Anneissia japonica | reverse complement strand
TACAGTATATATTAGTATATGTATATGTGTATGTATATGTATAAATACCAATTTTTTCAGGTGTCTGATGGTGTTACAAGTTCATCCAGAGTTATTAAATCAGACCTTTCAAATTATACAAACATCCATATTTCGATTAATGGAACTTTTGCCCCAACGTTAACGGTAACATTCCCAGCCGAGCCTGCTCTGCCATTTTGCTACACCGCATCTCTTCTTCCTGATTGGCTAGCTTCATTTGGTAAGAACCTAATATATACATAGAAAGTATAAACCACAACGTAATGACTCGCACATCACGGTATTGTATGATTTATTTTATTGTTATTTTGTTAACGTTATAGAAGATTTTATTACCATTGAAATCGCTATGAAATGTTTTGATTATGTGTTTCTAAAATTGTCTTTTTAGTTGGTGGTAGTACACACACGATGTGTAGCGAAGTTCCAGATGGAGATGCACCTGTCGG
>NW_022721260.1:0-776 GCF_011630105.1 Anneissia japonica | reverse complement strand
CTTTAGACAAGCAGGTTCTGTAAAGCCTATTTGATTTGGTTGTATCTGTAGGGCCTACAATAACGAAGAGCGTCATTGAATAAAATTAAGCAATGACAGATTTTTCATGGCTTTACATCGACAACGATAGACGCAGTGCTAGTCCTACGTGAAGTAAGTAGGCCTATATTTAAAATGAAAAACCACTGGTAGTCCTTCACTTATCCTATTATCATGGAACAGTTAAATGGATATACATAAAACACGCCGGGTGATTTAGTTGCCGTGTGGTAAAAAAAAGGGGCATGATTGATTCAGAAGGTGCAACTTCAAGTGGTCTGAAAATCTCATTGGGTTCATTATTACCACATCAAGGGTGCAAATTCGTAACTTGGGGCTCAACTTAGTACTTGCAGGGTTCACAACAGCACCACAAGGTTCAAATCAGCACCCATAGAGGTCCACTTGAGCAACATAGCAAGTTCACATGAGTACATTATCAGGTTAACATAAGTACCTTTAGCAGGTTAAAGCTTGGTTTCCATAAAATCGCTATACGCTAATTACCCACAGCTTTTGGTTGGTGTCCAAACATCGCTAACACTTTCGCCAACAGTGCATGTTGAACTTGGTTCAACCGTTGCAGACAAAACAGGATCTGTGCCCACCCCGCCACCCCGATTCGTCTGCAATGCAATCAGCAAAGTTGAACCAGGTTCAACCTTCCCGACGACTGTCGGCGACTGTCGCCGATAGGGTTAGCGATTTTATGGAAACCAAGCTTTGTGCTGATTGGT
>NW_022721259.1:0-698 GCF_011630105.1 Anneissia japonica | reverse complement strand
CAAACGTGCACCCGCACTTCGAGAACGCGTTCCGCAGCCGACCCGCGACGGCAGCAAATGCTTTCCAAGATCTGGAACGCTGCAAGTCGAAGATCTCGAAGGAGACCCTGCTTCGACTACTGACGCACGACGTCGACGACGTCGAACGCATGCCCCACGGTCTTCGTCTGCACGTTTCGGACGAGGACGACGAAAAACCGACGTTCCCGACCGAACTGCCGACGAAGGCGTTCTCCATGCTGTCTTGGTTGACGGTCGCGAACGCCCGTCTCGAACCCGCCTTCCTAGTACGCGTCCTCGACCACGCGGATCGCCTCGGGTACCTCGAGCTGGAGGAGTGCTCGGGAACGCCGTTCGACGTAAGCTATCGACCGGCGAAGAGGAAAGTCGGTCTTACCTTGAGGTGCGTAGACATGAACTTGTCGTTGACGAGGTTGGTCGCGGCCTTCGGCCCGGACGGGAGCGACGACGCGGTCGGTCTCCGTTACACGGTGTTCGTCGACTGCGTCGTGTCACGGAAGAGAAGTTTCGACATGACGTCGCTCGACGGATGGTTAAGGATCTACGAGGGCGTGGACGAGGAGAACGACCTCGCGAGACACCTCAACCTGTCGACGGTCAGCGACAGGTGGAAGGTCGTGGAACCGTTCGACTACTCCGGAATCGAGGAGTCGGACTTCCTTTCGACCGACCACGTT
>NW_022721258.1:0-626 GCF_011630105.1 Anneissia japonica | reverse complement strand
ATTCTAACTGTATGTGCCTTCCATAGTTATAGTTTATGTTTGTGTAATAGCACTAATTTATACATCCTAACTGTATGTGCCTTCCATAGTTATAGTTTATGTTTGTGTAATAGCACTAATTTATACATTCTAACTGTATGTGCCTTCCATAATTTGGCCCTGGAGTCCCTTTATCAGCTACTCAATTTACTGTGTGCTCTTATAAATCAGACAGCTAAGAAATTATCCATTTTATCATCATTTTTTATTAAGACAGAGTACAAAAACATACTCTTTTCTGATATTTCCTCCCCCTCCTTAAATAGAAAAGTTTTACACTGATACACCTCTCTAATCGTGTGTTTGCATTCTTCAATAAAATTAAAAAAGAGTTGAATCCTTTCTGTTCAGCAGCTTTAAGTATTTTTTGTGTATACATTATGTATTTGAATAAGAATAAATTGTTCTTGAAGCTAAAAAAGTAATAACAACTAAAATGTATAAAACCAAATTGCTAAAATATGGAATCCAAACATAGCGAATCTCTCCGAGTTGATTCTCAAATTAACAGACTACTTACCTTTGTACATAAAACCTGATTCCAATTGTTGTGCCTCCTGAAATACAGTGCCCTATCCCCTGATCCC
>NW_022721257.1:0-3410 GCF_011630105.1 Anneissia japonica | reverse complement strand
TGTTTTTATGTGACTACCCGGCTTTATCAAGCAAGAAACAATTCATGTTTCACAGGTTTTTTTTTTTTTTTTTATGACATTATGACAGTAATTGATAGTATTTTCTAGGAACTGAATTCTAAGTATAATTTTACATACAGTAGAACCTCATTTTTACGTACCCTAGTTATACGAACCCTCGGTTTTACGTACGCCTCAAACCCCGAAAATATTCAAAACAAACGGCCCTTTTCAGAGCAACCATAAGTAAAAAGACTATAACAATAAACTATAACAATAAACAAACCATGTTTTGGTTTTTTTATATTATCAGTTGATATCAAGACTCCTGTTAGTAATATTTTAAATTCCCTTGGATGGAGCAGACTCAATAATAAATGGAATGAACAAATTCTTATAATGTTATTTAAGTGTCTAAAAGGAAATTCTCCATCATATTTGTCAAGCAAATTTATTTATACTGAAGAAAGCCATAATCAATGTACACGAAGTCAAAGTAATAATTTAGTAGTACCTAAATGGAATACTTCACAAGATAAAAGAACATTTAATTACAGATCAACCAAATTATGGAATTCTCTACCTAATAATATGAAAACTGACCTCCAAGATATGACAATTTCCACATTCATTCAAATTATTTTAAACTTTATTTAATTATTAAATTCATAAAATTTATTAAATCTTCTTTTACCTTAAAATTAAGTCTACATTGAAATTTTTATTATATTACTTTCCTTAAGTTCACTCCTGCTTTTACATTTTAGTGCATGCATATTTATTGCAGATTTTGTAATTAATTCTGTAATTCCAATTGTAAAATTTAAAGATAAACTCTTATATTACATTTATTAAGTTACTTTTATTGATTGTATATTTTACTTATGTTCTGTATAACAATACACACTTAAATTCTACAATGAAAATTTCTTTTTTTACATTTATTAGTTAAGTTATGGTTGAAAATTGTTGTTACTTTTGTGTGTCAAACTGAACCACTTTGGAAACCAGTACATTGTATTGAAAGTGTATTTCAGAATAAAGAAAGAATAAATAAAATAAAATGCAGCGTATTTTCATTAAACAGCAACGTTGATTGAGTCTAATACTGGGTTGTTATAATCTAAAACCACGTGAACTAAGCGAGATGAACAAATACCGATGGTGCTCAAAATAATTGCTTTTCTGCCTAGCTTCGTGTGGCAAACCATGGAAAAACTTGTCTGGTCTAATTTTCTACACGAAGCTGAGTAGGCATAGTTTTGTACACGAATGCTAATTGGTTCGCTCGCCCAGTGCAGTGCACATGGTTTTGCTGTTTCACGTACACGAACGCTAATTGGTTGGCTCGCCCAGTGCACATGAGTTTAGTTTGTCTCAACAGGCCCAGACAACACCACAGCTCTGTTGTTTAGAATAGGGCATGAAGGGGAATTCCCAAGTTTTGTCGTATAGGTAATCTTACAATATTTTCATGTTCTTTAGTTAAATAAAAGACATAATGGGATGAATTAATACACTAGACACATGGTTTTATTAGAAACACTTTATTATGACATCGTAAAGTGATGAATAAAAACACTAAACACATGGTTTTATTCGTAGGCCTAGAGGCTAGGTCTAGCCTAGCTAGGTAACATCGTTCGTTCATACATACGTATATTGAGCGTTACTTAGGTATATGGTCAAAGGTTACCACAAATTTAACCCAACCTTTATTTTACGAATCCCCCGATTTACGTACGCCCTCCGGTCCCGTACCGTACGTAAAATCAAGGTTCTACTGTAGTAGTTTATAGTTCTGAAGTGATTGATTAACCTTTCAGTATTTTAAAATGTTTAAGATTTATGGATTGGAAGTTTTCAGAGTTGTGCCTCCCTCTAGAATCTAGTGTGGTTTACTTGTGGTGTGAATTACTTTGATATACTTTCCACTTTACCGATTTTTTTCAACAGTTTTGGGAATTCTTGAGGTGCTATATGTTTCTTTAATTTTATTTATTTATATCCTTTTTTTTCCCATTATCTATCTACACGATATATCTGACAGTCACACGTCGTCTAGCAGCAATATGGTTTCAACATTTGCTGATTCTAGGGCACCTGTCATTTTGTAGATTGTGTTTTTTTTTAATTGTATGTCAAGCTGAATAACTATTGTGTTTTTTTTAGTGTGTGTCAAGCTGAATAACTAAAAAATATATATCAAACAAAAATCCACGATTTTATCAATGCCAATATTGCTATACATTTAAACCTATAGAAACAACTGAAGTAATAACAATATGATACATTCACAGACCCTAGAGTCTGTGGTACAATGTATAATAATAACAGTCAATATTACCACAAAGCTATCTTAGTTGCTTCGAATGTAGTATATATCATATCGTTATTCCCCAACGTTTTGAAAATGGCTATGTCTGCGCTAACCTTTTATCCCACCATTAGTTTCAATTCTCTTGCAAAATAGAATGTACGTCAATGTTGCATGTTGTTTTGTTCTTTAATTTCAACATTTCTGAAATGGGCAGTATTTACATTTGTCATGTATTAAGTTTTAAGTAGACTTGTTGTGGTGCAGCGTCTTTGTGCATTCAACAAATGGGATGCTGTGTGGTGTACAATTTTCTCGTTATGTAGTTTTGAATGCATGCTTTGATTATTTACATGGCAAAAATGGCAGCTTAAGATGTACATTCTAGAGGAAAAGCTGTCTGACAAGACTAACTTTTTTAAAAGTGCCCACTAGGCACTTTCATTATCCAGTTGTGAACCTGCTGTAAAATCCAAGGGCGTAAAGTACAGACATCCTTAGAAACTGGCAATTGTGGGGCATTTTAAAATTATTTTGAATTTTTTTTAAATATGGCCAAAACGTATTGTTTTCTTGGTCCAGTGGGTCATGGTCAAGAGGAATTTGGCCTGCCTAAGGGGATTAAGCTTCCTTCTGCCTTTACCCATTGACACCGGCACTGTATAACATGATATTACCATGAAGGTATTATTGAGAAGGAGATCACTCGGCAACAGATCCCTTTGACGCGACAAACCCATGTGTTCCCCGCTTTTGCATCGCGCGCGGGCGTATTACCCTATAATTCACATTTTTTCGATAGCAACAACTTGGCAACGATGCATTTATACGCTTCCAGCAGAGCAGTTGTGCAATAAAGCGTTTGATTTTAACCCATTAAATATCTTTATAATGAACAATGTTCCCATGATTAGATTTTTTCGGGCTTTTGGTATGTTATTATTTGTATATTTCAGGAACGGATTCCGTAAAATATTTATGTTAAAATTACTTCTGTGTTCATTATAATTTTGTCTAAAGATTGATTAGTTTGACTATAAAGCTAAGTCAGCGTAAAACTGAAAAATACTCAGATTTTGGATTCATTTTTCGA
>NW_022721256.1:0-536 GCF_011630105.1 Anneissia japonica | reverse complement strand
TTATTCATTTCAAACACATAAATATTCCCGGCAAGATATTACCATCTCTCTAGTTTTTTTTTTTTGTAATTTATTATCTTGTTTGACAATGCAGTCTCCCATTTTTTTAAATATACAGTATACATATCCTAATATATAGGCCTATTTTATAATGATCTTAATTTATTCTTGTTCACTGGTTTATTTTTTATTTGAGTATTTTTTCTATAGATTTTACGAGAGACAGGCAGTGGCGCCGCCAGCATCTGGGTGGGGATGGGGGGGCAAGTGAGGGACAAAGTAAAATTTTAGGGGGGACAATATAATAGAAATCAATTAGATGAAATGAAAAAAAAAAACCAAGAATAATTATAATTTTAACAACAAAAAGCAAAATTTAAAATATAGTGATAAATACAATTTTATTTTCCTGTTCACAAATATCATAACTAATGTTATGTAATTATTCATAACACATTTTGAATATTTATGAATAAATAATAGTAATATTAATTATTCATAAAATATTTCATAAGTTGTTAATGATTATAGAATAC
>NW_022721255.1:0-934 GCF_011630105.1 Anneissia japonica | reverse complement strand
GACATTTCTGGATCCGCCCCTGCATAGTTTATGGTGGTGTTATTATACATTTTTGTTTTTTAATTTAGTTTAATAATTGTATTTATGTACCTCACAGCCTTTTGTAAGAACACCCAACCCACTGGGTGAAGGAGTCTCATGAATAAATAAAGATTATTATTTTTATTATTACTACTATCCAAAATTATTTCATCGTAGTTATTATTTTTTGTTATTATTATTAGGCCTATTATTCTGAGATTAATGTGTCTCAAAACTGCTCATTTTGCTGATGACAATAAAGACATCTTGTATCGTATTATTATTATTATTTGTTAAAATTAATATTATTATTATTGTTGTTATTATGGTTACTATTATTAATGTGTTATGTTAATTTATGCATAATGTAAAAGAGCAAGCAACTGAAATACCTTGAAATCTGTGCTTTCTTGAATAATGTTGTACTGTAAATAGGAAAAAAAACTATTTATATTATGATTCTGTTTGTAAATATTTTGTAAACAAAACTTACATTTTTCTGAAAAATGTATCATTGTGAATAAATGTAATAGAAGATATTTGGACTGCATTTTGGTTTATTAATATTAGATATGTAATCATTACCTGCTTGGATGATTTATGACATACTATTGTACATAATAATTGATAGCCGCATGCCATAGAAATGAACTTTTTAATCACTGATCCGGGAGAATGGGGCTGGTATATTTAGGAATCCTGAAATGGGGAAGTTGATAGAGTAGGCCCGTAGCCAGGTCATTTCAAGGGGGGGTTCTCTGGGCGTGGGGTGCAAGGGCCTGCCTAAGGGCCCCGGTGGGGTCGGGGGCGAAGCCCCCGAAGCCAGGGCAGTTTTTGTGATTAATGGGTATATAATTTTATAAAAGCAGTTATGTTTTGAAAAAGATCTATGTAATAAAAAGGTGGTAATATA
>NW_022721254.1:0-638 GCF_011630105.1 Anneissia japonica | reverse complement strand
CCCACTTTGCTTTCGTCGGGAAAATCTGACACCTCGTCGGGGGCACCGCCCCCTCCCCGTCGGGGGCACCGCCCCCTCCCCGTCGGGGACCTCGGGCACCCCCGTCGGGCAAATCTTGGCGCTACCCCTGACTATGACATGGCCCAGGCCGCCCTATATACATGCGTTCAACCCGTAGCTGAGCTATAGCCCTGGTTCGAGACGAACACGTGTCAAATTTTTTAGAGTATTTTTTTCAACATACTGTGCAGGCCGGTATGGTAAAACATCATTTTCAAAATATTATTTCTACTGTTACAGCAATGTTTATTACTAGTAGAAATATCATTTCTACTGTTAAAGCAATTAGTCCGGCAGCTTAGCAGATGCATGTGGACGTTCCGGACAAAAATGTTCGCACATCAGCACCGACTACAGCATTTTGCTCTATAATGATGACAGTATGCTAATTAAATAAAACATGTGTTATATATACACAGGGTACAGTATGCTTATTCCTCAATGAATAAATAAAGTGCAAGATACACGAACATAATTACCGTATAATACAATATGAATAACAAGCAAAGTGCGCCTATATTATACGAGTTGACGGATATTGTGAAATACATATAAAAAATGTGGCCTAAATTAAATAT
>NW_022721253.1:379-613 GCF_011630105.1 Anneissia japonica | reverse complement strand
GCGATCTCGCGAAACCGCACGTCTGGCGCAGGGCGCGGCAGGGGCAGTACCAGTATCCTGTGTCGCTCCGTGGTCCTCCATGGGGGTTTCCTTGCGCTCGCCGTCAGCGCTCGCCGTCAGCGCTCTTCGGTATGACTCGGGATGCGCGTATTCCGTGTGGTTGGTGAGCAGCACCTTGTAGAACAAGGCGCTGACGTCTCGAACGTCGAACGTCGTCTCTCGATCGCCGTACCT
>NW_022721253.1:0-337 GCF_011630105.1 Anneissia japonica | reverse complement strand
CAACTGCCGCGGCTGATGCTGTCGCGAACGCGAATCGGATGCGATCGGGATTCGTGCAGCACAGTTTTCGGTACACGTACGCGGGGAGTCGGTGAGCCGTGAGAAATATGCTCCCTTCCTCCTCGTGGGAACAAACGAGAGTGTCGGCATCCATCAATATCCACTGTTTCGGGCGGACTACCGATCGCAGAGCTCGGCGAGCTTGCTCGGTCGCGACGAATTCCGAAAGCTTGATATCCGAGTCGCCGTTCGTCAACGTGGGCAGGATATCGTCGTCGTCGTCGTCGTCGTTGTCTTCAGCTTCGTCGGTCACGTCTCGTTCGATCACCCTCCACCC
>NW_022721252.1:0-1433 GCF_011630105.1 Anneissia japonica | reverse complement strand
GCCCTTTTGCCTTGGGAATTTACTGAAAATTGTGTAGTTATGCCCTTTTGCCATGCCCCTATCTAACCCGGGGGACACTTTTTTACAATTTGTTTGTGTCAACATGTGTAACATGATGTACTGACCCCACTAGGCTATATAACTCATTTTCGCCAAAAATGTCAGTTATGCCCTTTTGCCAGGGGGGGGGGGGGGCAGAATATGGCTGCTGTGTGTGTGGGCTCCTGTGCATCAATGAGCAACGAAGTACAGCGGGAAGGTTATACGCTTTTTATACGAAGAAAAAGGTGGCCTAATTTTAGAGATGACGTGTACATAATTATGTTAACCAAACTGTGATGGTGACATCACCAAAAAATGAAACAGTTTTGATAAGAAAAATATTATTAAGTACAAGGTTTTTGGGCGTCAATTATATAATACAATTTAAGAATATACCACCATCTCCAGCTCCCATTGACATCCAGTATGGAAATAGGCGTAATTAAATTTTGTCTCACAAATTCATATACAATACCATTATTAATCCAAGGTTTCACTTCTGACTTCCGAATTGTGCTTCACATACTCGCCGTTGGGGGCGGCGTTTCCGGAACTTCCGTCAAGTAATTTGATTGTCTATTCCATCACGACAATAACAATTACTATCAACATTGCAGTACCCGCTGATTACTTGGCCACGAATTTAACCCTGGCCATCAGGCACATGCTCAGTGGTCTAGTGGTATGATGCCAGGCTAGTGATCTGCAGATCGTGGGTTCGAGTTCCACCCGAGAACAACCTTGCGACTTTTTTCGCAATTGTTTTCACACATACTGAGTATTCAGTACATTTCCACGTCAAGTAGGGGAAAAATTACACATATACTTAATAACGAATTACCATATAAGAAAGATAAATGCACAAAACGCAAGGGACATCGCAAACAATCCGAATGCTTATGCACATAAAAAAGATACTGAAAATAAAACAAATCAAATTTATAAATGTGTTATTGCAACTAAAACACTGTCCCAAATGCAGCACACACAAAATGGGAGAGACAGTTAAATAAAAAGATTGCATGGGCCAACATTTGGACCACTAAAGTCGCTAAAATAAGCGACTTTGGCACATCTTAATTTTAAAGTATTGCATAGAATCATATCAAGAAACAAAATACTTTACATTTGAAATCTCTCTGGCTCTGAACATTGTTTAAAGTGCAACAGGGTGGAGGATGAAAAACATTTACTATATGACTGTGTATGCAAAAGAAGTATAGAACACAATAAATAGGATATCACCAATAAGTATAACTTTTGAAAATGTTGTTTTGGGAAACAACCTACAACACATTAATATATTTACGACTTTGGTCTGTGTTTGTTTATATAAGGCAAAGGTTCTAAAGTGGCTTAAAAAAATGACCTTCTACTCTCTCAATAACCTA
>NW_022721251.1:0-1667 GCF_011630105.1 Anneissia japonica | reverse complement strand
TTATATATATTTATATATATTTATATATATATATATATAATTATATATATTTATATATAAACATAAAATTAAAACGGAACAGTAGAGAAAATCCATTCAGGAATAACAAAATAAACTAAGCATCCACTGGAAGGAATCCCAATATCTGCAGACGGATCCGTTCGGCCTTCCAGGCCTCATCAGTGCAGCTAGGGTATAAACCCAAACGAAACGTTTGACCAGCTTAGGTAGGGCCCAAACTAGTTCCACGACCACTAATGACTACAGAGCCAAACCAAGGCAATATATATACACAGCCCAGGTGTGAATGCAAATAGTGGAATACAAGCTATGTGGCTCGGTTCCAGTAGATACAGGGAATATTTTGTCACTCTTAACGCGTCCTACGAAATTCTTACGAGACAGCACTAGTCCGTGAATTTATGAACAAGATAGGAGATCTAAAGATGCAATCTCTACCGTGCATCACTGGTGGCCCGCTGGATCTCAATAGAGATTTTTAATAATATATAAATTTTAAAAGGCAAATGGGAAAAACCCATAAAACAGCAAACGGCCACATAATGCAAAACTATTTAAAATTAAAACGGAACAGTAGAGAAAATCCGATCAAGAATGACAAAATAAACTAAGCATCCACTGGAAGGATTTCCAATATCTGCAGACGGATCCGTTTCAGCCTTCCAGCCCTCATCAGTGCAGCTAGGGTATAGACGCAATATAAATGTTATCAGTAAAAACTGACAAAAAGATGGCTATCTTTGCAAAGAAATACATAGTGATACAGTTTGTGTTTCCAATCCACTTCTTAAGTCCCTCACGTTTGGTCCGCAGTGGCTATACGGGAGCGCTAGTAAAATATTCAAACTACAAACACAATCTGTATTGGTTCTGAGGCATGGTATTACTTAATATACATTTAAATGTCGTTGGTTTAAGCATTTTTTTTCAGATTTGAAAATAGGAAATTGCAATTGTGTTTATATTGGCAATCTCTTTATAAATGATCAATATATAATACTAAATAAAATGAAGAGATTGTACGTCATTCGCTGCAAAATAAACACAATTGAAAACACAAGATGTTTTTAGATTAATGTTGATTACTTCAGTTAATTCAGTTAATACTCTATAGAGCGTTAAACACAATAAAAATGTCCTTTAATTGCTATATTGGCCATAATAACTATAATGCATGAAAACATATATAAATATAAATTTAAAATAGCAATTTTGTATATATAGTCAGCCTCGTTTGAACACGATGAATATATATATATATATATATATATATATATATATATATATAAGTGATACAATACTGTACGTTTATATTGAAGACAAATGCAGGAGCACTTCATATCAACAATGGTTAAATATTCTTACATGGCATTAATTTGTAATTAGCATCTGCAATGTAATAATATTATAATATATACAAAAAAAAGTCAGGCAAGAATGGTTAGAAACAATAGACCAGATGAGTCCTGATTCATAAGAGAATCTACTTATAAAGAAAATTCAATTTTGTCCTTAAATGTGATGCATTTCTTTCACAAAATTTACCCCGTAAACAGTCTTACATTTAGACTTAAGCAATTCATTTCTTTCATTCATTCATCTACCCATCAATCCATTCATCCTTCCATCCATCCACCCCGCCCATC
>NW_022721250.1:0-1516 GCF_011630105.1 Anneissia japonica | reverse complement strand
TACACCACTTGGAATACTTCGTGAAATGAAGGAGGTTGTACTTTATGCTGGTTTGACTATGGATCTGATGGAAATATCGTCAGCGCGTAAATCTTTATAATAATATTATTATTATTATCATCATCATCATCATCGTCATCGTTATCGTCATCATCATCGTCGTCGTCGTTGTTGTTGTTATCGATATTATTATTATTATTATTATTATTATTATTATTATTATTATTGTTGTTGTATTATCAATATTATTATTATTATTATTTATTATTATTATTATTATTATTAATAATAATATTATTTCTTTCACTAAATGATTATAGTTGTTCGTATTCATTATGTTTTGAAGAGAACTGGAAAAGAATCAAGTGCAACATAATGCCTTCAATATATCAGTCTTGTATATTAAATCTTTTTGACAAACGACACATTTTGCATTAAAATATCAATGGTTTTGACACCTCTAGATGGCCTAAAATGTCACACTTACGCCCATATTCTTAAAACAAACTTTAGTCGAACTTCGAACCAGAACTTCATTTAGTGCTAGTTGCAATTTAAATTTGTGTTCACAAACAAGGTAGTCGAACTACGACTAAATCAAGTTCTAGTTTTAGTCCAACTGAAGCCACGACTAACAAACTAATCAATGAAAATGGCAAACTTTAATAGCAGACAAAATTTTAGAGATCCGGTAACGCGGATGAATATTAAGCTGCAGTCTGTGGTTCAAAAACGTATTTCCTCATAAATTCATAATAGACCATCGTTCGCCTAATTGATTTTCTATAATATTAACTATATGAGTTATAACATATTATGATAAATTTGAACAGTCACTGAAAATTTGCTTTCTTTGGAGAACTATATAGTCGAGCCCGAGCTGTTGTTGATGAAGCTAGGTGATCGCAACGCGAGGGAATTTCGGGCAATTATCAGGAACTATCGCATGTGGCTAGTAAAACATGTTATTTTCTCCTTTTGGAAGTAAACTTGATGACGTCTCTTTTTTTTAACACACCGAAGATATATCAAACCTGCGTATACAATCGTTACAGTTCTAACAGAAAAAGAAATAAAAGTGAAATTATCTAAATCAAAAACTTGTTCAAACATATTTAAATATGTATATTTATCAAGTATATTCTTACACGAATCAAGAAATTTGTAATGTAACACATTAAAATTGGATTCCAGTTGAAGCATGCAATGAAGTAGAGTATTTGGCCACCGATTTTCATTCATATTTATTACACAGTTAAGGCATTTCATTTTAGTAATTTCATGCGTTTTTGACAATGGGACCCAGCCTAAATCATCATATAGAGCTTTCTGCGGTGTACAGCGAGGAGCTTTAAGTAGAAATCTGGCCATTTGTAGCTGTAGTTTTTCTAAGTCATTTTTATCTTTTTTTGAATTGCTATGCCAGACTCCACATGCATAATTAATTGAGGGAAGCGCTATTGTCTTCCATAGAATACTGCCGTAATAGACCCTATTAAAATTATCAAGGTTTCCA
>NW_022721249.1:0-614 GCF_011630105.1 Anneissia japonica | reverse complement strand
TGTGAGAGCTGTCACACTACTTTGTTGTTGCTGTACAATTTTTAGCAGAGCATTACTTTGTCGATTCTGAGCTTCCATCATCTTTGATGCTAATAGCTCCATTGCATTCTGCTGCGTTGATGGTTGCGTTCTCCATTGTGGAGCATCTAGGTCGAAGGGTTGAAATATTTGAGCTGGTGGTTTCTCGGCTGGCCGCCAATACATGGGATTGCTACTGCTGGTGAGTTCTGGTTCTCTTTCAATAGCATATGGAACTGACTGATGTGGAGTCTCATATGAGTTTCCAACTAGTTGAGGAAGGTTTAGATCTTGCATTTGCTGATTTGTTTCTGAACCTTCTTCTTCTTCGTATATTTGCCTCGCTGCTTCCGCAGCATCGATTTCCATTTGTAGTTCCATATCAGCCTTCTTTTGCTGTATCATCAATTCCTGCATTTGTAAATCATGGAGTTCCTTTAATTGATTAGCCTTTGCCTTTAGTGCAGCCTCCTTAGCTCTAGCCTTACTGCTTGATGAGCGCCGGGAGCTAACACAACTAACAGAATCGCCTGGCCCTACATCGGCCATGGTTGAAGTCGCAGAAGATTGATTTTAAACTTATGTAACCTTGCACC
>NW_022721248.1:0-538 GCF_011630105.1 Anneissia japonica | reverse complement strand
AACTGTGCCGAGTTGCCAGCATGATGAATTAATGCTGAAAATAAATATGGAAAAATTTTAAACAATTATGTTATTAAATGAAATATAGCTAAAGCCCTGTCAAACTATCACATTTTATACAAATACATCTGACATGCCTATATATGGTCATGATGACATCACATCATGACCATATATAGGCACATTATGACTATACATGGCCATACAACAGTCAAATTCAAAATGCCATTGAAATATTGTTCAACTTGGATAAAATTTGACTTACAGATTGTTAATTAATGGAAAACACAACAATTTGGCATATAAAATTATATCGATTTAGAATTCAAAATACCATTGAAATAATTGTTCGACTTAGAAAAAAATTTGACTTACAGATTGTTAATTAATGGAAAACACAACAATTTGGCACATAAAATTATATAGATTTATAAATTATTCGCCTTAGGCAAAGTCGACTTAGGGAATAATAATAATAATAATAATAATAACAATAATAACAACAATAACAACAATAATAATAACAATAATAATAATA
>NW_022721247.1:0-2225 GCF_011630105.1 Anneissia japonica | reverse complement strand
AAAAAATCAATTTTTAATATATTTGGTACAATACGAAAGCTAGTAAGATTATCTATTGGATTGTGTGTATGATAAAACATTATGTTTATTGTGTTACTCAAAATTTACCAAAAACCATACCGTATTTGTTATGAATTTTCTGGCAAACTTTGAAAATATATGTTTTAATTAATAACTACGAAAAATACTAGTAAGCTAACAACGTTTTTTCTGTTTTTTTTTTTCTTCAAAAACTGACCACATATAAAATGAAACACCTATAAAAAATTTCAGACATTAATCATTTTGTATTTCGGAGTTATAGTATGTCAAATGTTAATTCCGGGAAAGATGGCAAATTTTAGACGCTGGGAAAGACATAACATACCGTACTTGGTGGAGGTAATAATAATATCTAGCATCAAGCACGTTCCTTATAAATTGTCTAAACGGGCCCCCCTATTTCGTAAGTACCTTATTGTCTCCCACTGATTTATACCGTCCAGCGGCAGTGTTCCCTTTGTATTCCATCCGGCAATTCCTTCCACAAGCGTAGGCAACCAATCGCTAACGTGAATTAATTCATAACTGACTGTTCCTTTGACATCGTCAGAGAGTAGTGGACTGTGGACAAAACCGACACCGCGTATACCCCCCTCAAACAGGGATCCTTTGTAGGCACGAAGAGGCCAGTTGTAAGCAGCAGCCCACACTGGTCCACCGTTATCTGAAGTAACAAAGGGAAAATGTCGTTTAAAATATGTAGTACATCTAATAACTAGAGGCCATGGCTACCTTGATAAAGTTGTCCTGTGCATTAGGCATTTGTTTAAATTCCTGTTGTTCTTGTCATACAAACAGCATAAATGTCTGATAGATATTCATTAATGTTTCTGAACATTATTACGAAAGCCCATTAGTGCCAATAAAGTATATGTTCAGTAATGTTAATTCGTTATTACGGATTAGTAATTCGTAATTACGAATTAGTAATTCGTTATTACTGATTACTGAACATATATTTATTGGCACTAATGGGCTTTCGTACTTTCGTACATTTTACATCATTGCGTTAGAAAATCAAGAGTGGTGATCACGAATGAAAGGTGACATTTACTGAATTCGGCAGTTGGATTGTCACCGACAAATGGAACTTGCATATTTTGTCGCCGATGAGTCGGGGTCCTTCCCGATTGCGCTAGGTATAGCTACATAGGTAGTGTAGTGTTTGCCTTAGTGATTTCATGGTAAATGTTTACAAAATGCAAAGATTCAAATAACATGTGACAAACACTGGAAACGTAAACCTACCAGTTGTATAGATGATAATTGTATTATTGTAAATTCCATTTGCTTTGAGGGCCTCTGTTACGTTACCGATGCCTTCGTCCATACAGGCCATCATACCGGCATACAGCCTCCGGTCCTCATCTTCAATGATATCACGATAAGGTTCCGAGTACTGTTGGGGTACCTCTAGGGGAGCATGAGGTGCTTGGTGAGATAGCCACATGAACATCGGCTAAAATCAAATAAATTCTTTTTGTTAATGAATGTTGTTGCGCGTATGGTTCTATCCGCCATGCTGTCTATATTCCTGTCGTTATGTCCGGCTGTCCGACCATATATATGCATTCATTAATCCATTCATCCACCCATCCATCCATCCATCCATCCACTTATTCACCCAGGCCAGCCATTTACCCACCCAACTATTCATACGTCCATGTATTTAACCATCAATCAACCCATCATCCATCTTTCTATCTATCAATATACCTATACAGTATACCGTATCTATCTAACTACCTTTGACTTAAACTTACCTTATCTGGGTCTTTGTTATTAATTAGATCAATCGCCTCATCGGTGTAAAGGTGTGTCGCATAGCTGCCATTGTACTGCCACTGAGGTTCAAAATCTCGATAAAAATCTAACTGTCCCTTGGGGGTATCGTGGGAGAAGAAATACTCTGCACCTTGCAGAAAACCTGGAAAAAAAAACCGAATTCGAAATCCATGTTTAGGCTAATTTATTATATATTTCATTCATTGGTTATCTGTACAAAATGAAATAAAATGTAGATATATTATACAAAATGAAAGTTGTAAATAATACAAGCAACTTCATATTTCAATGTAATTCACACTACTTTAAAGATTTTTTTTTTCAAATCAGATAAAAAATATTACAGACCGTACTAAAATTTCAAAATAAAATAGTTTAACCTTTAAATCCATTGATAT
>NW_022721246.1:0-685 GCF_011630105.1 Anneissia japonica | reverse complement strand
TGCAGCGCTGATAGAGATGTTGTTAAAATACAGATATACAGATACATACATACAGATATATATATATATATATATATATATGTACTGTATTTATTGATATATCTATATATATATATATATATATTATTTTATATATACTGTATATATTTAATTATATATTTTTATATTTATTTGTATATTTATTTATATATATAGGCCTATGTATATATTTATTATATATTTATTTATATATTTATTTTTATATACTTATTTGTATATATATATTTATATATTTATTTATTTATATATATAATGTATTATTGTTTTATATTATATACTGTAATTATTTATATATTTATTCATATATTTATTTATATATTTGTATATTTTTTGTATATTTATTGATATATTTATTTGTATATGTATTTATATATATTTATATATATTTATATGTTTATATATTTATCTATATAATTATTTAAATTTTTTTAATATTTTGTTTGTATATTTATTTATATATATATTTATATATAATAATATGTTCATATATTTTGTGCTGCGCCTTTCGCTCGCCATAGTGTTTTTTCGTTGGCGGCGTGTTTCGTGATGGCTAGCAACGCTAAACCAGGACAGTTTCGCCATATTGATTAGCTTAGTTTTAGCTCCATTTTCTCTTACAAATGTGCTTATAAAGGCTCTTATGTCA
>NW_022721245.1:0-696 GCF_011630105.1 Anneissia japonica | reverse complement strand
AATAATAACAATAATAATAATAATAATGACAATAATGGCATCCCTCTATTATATTGTTTGTAAACATTTAGTATTTTTTTCATCCCCTTTTTTAACAAATCCAGGAAAATCATATAGATCAAGAGCTGAAATTCGCAAGTGGCCCCTTGGCAACAAGTATGGATGATGTTTTGCATGCTAATAAAACACCAAGACAACAATATCATGGGAAAAGCTTCGTTGGAAATCATGTTCACAAAGCCTGCAAGGTAAGTACTGTACCGTATATATAACTACATTATTTTTGTAATTGAAAACAAATTTTTTTTGTTTCATTATTTTTTATTTTTTTATTTTTTAGATTAACATCATTGACAAATTGATGACTGGTATGAACTCTGCCCTTAAAAATGAGCTAGAAGAATGCCCGATCAGCTCAGCAAAAATTCTAAACACAGCTTTAGAAAAAATAAAAAAGAAGCACACACCAGTTTTTGAAACATTTGCTAAGGTACACACGTTAATAAACCACACAGTTCAGTTAATCCAACTGAACTGAGAGAATATGGTAAGAAACAAATTCATATTTTGCATTCAAAAAAAATAATAACTAGCTTTTTGTTAAAGTGTTTTCCAAATTATATGTGCATTTTTTTTTTTTTGACCCAGAGTCGGCAATCACAGATTTTTCAAGAGAGTATCGAAAAGTTGCAACCA
>NW_022721244.1:0-720 GCF_011630105.1 Anneissia japonica | reverse complement strand
CGAGTACGCGGACGTCGAGTACACGGACGTGGAGTTGAAGGACGTGGAGTACACGAACGGATGTCAAGTACACACTCGCCCCTTCGTACCGCCGACCGAACTCCAGTACGCGGACGTAGAGTAGACGGACTTGGAGTGCACGATGTCGAGTACACACTCGCGTCCGCGACCATCCGACCGACCTCGAGTACGCGGACGTCGAATAGACGGACGAATGCCAAGTACAACGACGTGTCCTCGACTCGACTATCGTGTTCGCGTACGCCGTTAAAGCAGACAAGACGAATCTCTATTTTGAAAAATTTTCTAAAACTGCAAATAATTTTTGTTCGCGACTCGCCAACCGACCTCGAGTACGCGGACGTCGAGTAGACGGACGCGGAGTACACGGACGGACATCGAATAGACGAACGTGGAGTACACGGACGGATGTCTAGTACACACGCGCGTCCGCGACCCGCCGATCGACCTCGAGTACGCGGAAGTCGAGAAGACGGACAGTGGAGTATGCGGACTGATGTCGAGTACACACTCGCGTCTGCGTCCCATCAACGTATCTCCGACCCGCCGACGGACGTCGAGTGTCCGCGATCCTCGACAGATGTCGAGTACACGAACGTCGTCTCTAATTAGACTTCGAAAAAATTTTGTCTGAAATCGGAAAGAAATTGTGTCCGCGTCCTGACGACGGACGTCGAGTACACGGGCGCGGGTCATCGT
>NW_022721243.1:0-1085 GCF_011630105.1 Anneissia japonica | reverse complement strand
CTTTTTTAGGTTTGTTGCTTCCCAATTCATCGTTGGGGCTGATACGTGTGGCTTTGCCATATTTTGTTTTCAACGTAGGCCTACTCACGTATATATGGTGTTTTCTGCACACTTTCCTTGAAATGACTGGATAAATTTCTACTCCTGAGTGTTCTAAAAATATTCAGGGTTCGTATAACTTTCCGCTTTTAGCCGATCCGCTGCCACCATATTGATTTAGACACGATTATGAATGAAACTCATGCAACGCAATGCTGCCACACTTTGTATTTTTATTCCAGTGACCTGTGACCTCAGTCTCGTACAATAACTTTTGTACAGTGAATATGAATATCATAACAATAACCATTAAATGGGTATATTTCTCCCAACGTTTAAGACAAGCATTTGTACCAATGTTGGTCACATTGATTATTTGCCCAACTACTATTTTTATCCATATATTGGGTGAAAATTTACCAATAAAAGGATGATCTCATTTTACTCTGTCAATTTTTCCCAGCATTTTTTACAGTGTGTGTAACAATAACCACTACAAAAACAGCGAACTCCTTAAAAACATTTGTGAATAATCAGGGGAATTTAAGTGACAACCCAAAACCCAAGCAACATTGTTTACATCAAATGTAAGTAAATTTAAAATATTTTATTAATATTTTATATTATGTCCAATAGGACATGTGATCCAACATGAGTAAGACAAAGAACAGGAGCATTCAACCAATCAGGATAAAGGTTATAACAATGTAGGAAGGTCGTAAGTTTCAAAATTGAAGACTCCATGTAAATTAAATGGATAGACTATTAACATTACAGGTACTCCTGTTCATTCTATTGGTTGACTTTAGTTGGATATCGCCATTTGTGTTGGGTAGGCCATAAGTAAGATTACTGGTTATCTAAAGACAAACACTAGATGCCCAGCGAAACATGATGTGTAACAGCATGTGGTACACAGAACAGTCACCACAGATTGACAATCAAACCAGTTTCCATATTTAAATAAAACTTGCCGTACATATAAACATACAAGTAATTTGTGAAGCACTATATGTATAACAAATGTCATTACCATGGCAATGAAA
>NW_022721242.1:0-862 GCF_011630105.1 Anneissia japonica | reverse complement strand
TCATTTTTTATATGTCAATTTGGATTCAAGTTAATTTATCCATCACTGGCTGCAACGGCGTTTTCCCTGGTTGTATTGAGTTTCTTAAAGACAAACTGGTTCATTATAATAGCTAACCTATGTCAAGGTACGTAATCAATATTAACATATAATATTGAAAAGCAAAATATCCCCTAATGTACGGTATTACTTCTTACTGTATTGTTTTTATATGTATTCTGTACTGTATATAAATTTGATTTCTTTTCTACATATTGATATATTAAAATTTTAATATCTTTTACAATAATAAATAAAATAATAATAATTATTCTGTAATAATGGTGGTGATAATAATAATAATGATAATAACAACAATAATAATAATAATCATAATAATAATATAATAATAATATTTATTTTAATGTTCTGTTGTGATTTTAAATATTTGTTTATTTAAATAAGGTTTTCTTAATGTATTAATTGCTCTTCTTATAAGCATTTTGTATCTAAATTGATTTTTCTTGTTATAATGATTTTATATTTTAATATTCAGTGCTGTGATTTTAAATTTTTGCAAGTTTCCAAATGCATTTCCTTTATTTTGTTGGACAATACGTTATTTCAGTATTAAGTAGTCAGTAATGTAAAAGCTAAGAAAGTAGATAGACAGTGACTACTTGAAATACCCATAAAAATTAGCAAATCTCTTAGGATTTCTGCACCTTTAAAACACAACCACCATCCTTCTTACCATGTGCATTTAAGAGTCTTCAATGAATACTTCAGCAGATAATCACAATTCAGAGCTGACCTAAGACTTTTTAATACTCGCATTCTCTTTATGTCCAAATTGCATGCAATATCTTCCAAGTGTCCATAC
>NW_022721241.1:0-877 GCF_011630105.1 Anneissia japonica | reverse complement strand
TGACCCACAACCGGGGGCTGTTACCGGGCCCACCCAACGTTCCAATAGCGCCGCCTCCTGTGATATAAAATAATTATAATTATAAAATATTATTGTGGAAAGTAATAGAAGTTAAGCTGCATTCACATTGGATCTGAACCGAAACTCGGACCGCGTTTTCCGATGCGCTAAACGCCAGCTTCCCCATCCTTACATACTAATTCGACTTCTGATCGGTTAGCGAATTTAATAATAATTATAATATTATGTGGTTACCACACAAATAATAAGTATAATGTTATGTGGTGTTTATGTGGTGTGTGTTTTGGGATGATAGTCAACTGAACACGTTTTGGAAATCTTTCGTGATGTATTAGGGTTTTATTGTCGGGTATCTAGAGCGTTATATTCTTAAACTTTTCTGATCTGAAACCATCAGAAATGTTCAATCCTCCTTACAAAAGTCCATGCGTCAGCCCATAATTATAAATCTGCATATGGACAGGACATGTGACCACAATGTGATTACTGAAATTGTTTCCCCTCATCATATGTGGTCATTAAATTAAGAAAAAACCTTTTTTTTTGCAAGATGTTCAGATTGTCTAGCCTACTGTTAAAGTAGTGCTTCCAATCAAAAAAGGGGCGTGGCGATTATTTTTTATATTAGGCTAATTTCCATATAAATGGGATTTCTTAAATTTAATACCCTTATTATTATATGTGTTCTGTTATAAAAGGAAAACCTTTTTTTTTTTGTCTCTTGTCTAGCCTGATAAAGGGGCGTGGTTATTCTAAAAAGGGTGTGGTCATTTTCGGGCTGTTTGTCCCGGATACAGGTTTTGGCACACATCTCATGTTGTTCCTAGTGTTTATACTAGTCTATATCAGTTGAGAT
>NW_022721240.1:0-1038 GCF_011630105.1 Anneissia japonica | reverse complement strand
CAGAATTTGCCAGACGGGGGGGGGGGAGAGGGGGGACGTTCCCGACCAAAAGGGTGGTCGTGGTCGGGAGTCGCTCAAAATCTCTTGGAACGAGTTCTAGGGAGCAAAGCCTCCGAAAAAAATATGACAATTTAGAGGTTTCAAAGACTAATTTAATCGATTTTAAAGTCTTAGAAAATACATATATATTCCTATTGTGGTTTTTCTCCCCGGGTGGGGGTGGGGAGCCAGCTCTCCCTCTCACCTTACTTTTGAAGAGAGCCACTGATATATAAGTGTAGTTTCTAAATAAATAAATAATGACAACGAAACGGCCTGAACAATTAATTCTCCGTTTCTTATATAGATTTTTAAAAACTGATAATTTTCATGAGATCGCATTATCTTAAGCCAAGTGTTTATGGTTATTAACGTTCATGAAATTCCGGTTCAATGGCCACAATGTTTTGAAAAATATGTTATGGTTTATCAAAATTTAATGTACGTGTGTGCAGTACAATCTGTAAAGCACATACAGTAATTGCTGGCATGCCTTCAATAAATTAACCCGGTTGTTCAATAGATCATAGATGATATCAACTTATCCTAACCGCTGGTAAACGTCAACTACACATCGAGGGGGAATATTTATAAACACGATCTAACAGAAATGTGGATGGGCCTTCAAGGGGTTTATATTCAAACCTTCCTTGTTTGTTCTGACTTATCTACAACTGACTTGCAGCCGGCGATGCAATTGCCTCTTTATTCTGAGAATCATATACAATCATTAACCCAAGGTCGTAGTACTGAAAAAATAGAATAAACATCAAACTTGAATGATTTCGCTTATTTGTCACTCACTTTCAAGTCAAGGACCTGTAAAATCATGTATAAACATTTTAACACTTAACTGAATAGGGCCTACTGCACGTTTACGCCGCAGAGAACAGCAGCATTGGTAACCATCATTTTTGGGATTTTTTTTTTTTTTTTTTTTTTTTTTTGTGCGTGTGTTGATAATACTGTACACGCATATAATGGTAAACATGATTGTAT
>NW_022721239.1:0-538 GCF_011630105.1 Anneissia japonica | reverse complement strand
AAGATAAGACACATAAACTGTATTTATTCTTAACATTGATTCTTTTTTAAATAAAAAAGAAGAAATTAAGATGTTTTAAATGCCCATAAACCACAGTTAGTTGCCTTAACAGAAATTAGACCAAAAAATCCACAATATAGTATAACTATGGAGGATTTAGAAATTCCTAATTATACTGTTTTTTGTAATGAATATATACCTGGGAGAGGGATTTGCTTATATTATATGTCCATAATTAAGTACAATGTGTAAAGTTAGATTATGATGAAAGTTTTAAGGAATAAATTTGGATTCAACTAAATACATCTAAAGAACAAGTTATTATTATTGGATGTATACATCTCAGCCCAAATAGCCCAGAAGAAAATACTCAATAATTAGTACAGTTAATAAATCATATGTCTGAGAAATCAAGAAATTGGTTATTGTGGGAGATTTTAACTAGCCACATATTAAGTGGGACGGCAATACTGGAATTCAAATTTTGCAAGCAGCTGAACATCCATTTAATCAATGTTTGGAAGAAAACTATCTTAAA
>NW_022721238.1:0-1514 GCF_011630105.1 Anneissia japonica | reverse complement strand
GTGTTATTACGCGCGCACAAAAATATAATGTACATAACATTTAACCATGACCTGAAGTTTATGCCAACTAAATATGATTCAGAAATCACGAATGATTAAGGTGATTATGGGGTCATCAATGGTTTGACGAAAGAAAGATAAGGGGGTAAGCAAAACCCTATATTTTGATCATGATGACGTCATCGAAATGTGAAAAAGTGTATGTGTATGTAAGAGAATTGACTGAGCTATAACATACTCAAAGTTGGAAGAAAATCGACCAAGAATAAGCGAGATACGCTCAAATGCGCATTTTTTTAAAATGACGACATCGATAATATTCAGTTTGTTGAATTCAGATGGTAATATGATGACGTCATAATGTCCGATCAGCCATTATGACTTATAAAATCGTATGTACAACTCATGTGCTTTCAGAATATGTAATAAAAATTGGGGGTCACCTTTCATTCTAAGGAGCTATAATTGATTGAAAATAGGCATGTTTTTGGCCTATTTTTGCTATATGTCGAAAAAAACGCGCACATGTGCTTTTATGTTCTATGCGCGCGTACGGCATTGCTATTGACCCTAAATGACCAAAAAAGATTGGAAATTTGTGAATACAGTGTCAGGGACCTAAAAAATTAAAAAAAACAATATTTTTAACTTCTGTACGTGACGCGCGTGTAAAAATGCGCACGCGGTGCCGAAAATTTTAAAAATGTTGAAATGCTCAAAATGGCTTAAAACGTGCTCTAATTTAGTCAAAAATTAATTTCGACCATTTTAAAATTTTGACGCATGCCTACGCGGGCGTTATGAAGCGCACGCGCAAAATGAGTGTACATTACAATCAACCTTCATTCGAAGTTAATGCTCACGTAATACGATTTCGAAATGTCAATTGGTTAGGCTAATATAATCAATTGCGTAAAAAACACAAAAATGCGCGTAGATGACGTCACACATTTCTGGTAAACTTGCAAAGCTTATTGTCACTATTCCAGGCCAAGCCAAATGTTTTGTTGTAGTCGTTTTGTGCGTAGCTCTCGGCAAATTTGAGATATCGTGCGAACAGTTATTTGTCAGAATGTAGAATAAAAAAAAAAGATCTCGTACAATAACAATAGGTGATCCGCTAGTGTAGCGGATCACCAATAATTAAATATTTCTTTTACATATAAGGTTCAAAAATAATTCAAAGGCCTATTTCACTTAAATTAAAGAAGTTTAAAATTTAATGGAAAAATTATATTTCTTTTCTGTAAATTATATTTTGTATTCATTAATAACAATATCTTAATTACTTTTAGTTTTTTATATTTATAGACGATTAAGCAATAAAGTAAGTACAGCGTTTACAATCTAAAATAATATAAGAGAACATATTTAAATAATAAGTTAATCTGACTTTCTATAACTATATTCTAATGTCTTCTTACTAAAAACAGCTAAGTTTTAATAATAAAACTAGATTTGAACTCGTCACTGAGGACGAGTTAGGTGATCCGCCGTACTTTGACCCTCACGAA
>NW_022721237.1:0-674 GCF_011630105.1 Anneissia japonica | reverse complement strand
CAGTAAAAAGATAGAAACAGTGCTCAAATGAACAGATTACGCCAATTGTTATCATTTACATTGTTTGTTATTTGTATTGGTCCGGCCAAATGCGACGATCCCCACCCCATCCCTCAATTTGCCCATGGCAGAGGGGGTGGAGTTGGTGGTCCCGACGGAAAAACCTTTTTTATTTAAACCATTAAACTGTAATATTATAAGCTAAGACCAATCAA
Organism: Anneissia japonica; assembly: GCF_011630105.1. NCBI lineage: Eukaryota > Metazoa > Echinodermata > Crinoidea > Comatulida > Comatulidae > Anneissia > Anneissia japonica. The sequence goes on along the minus strand of NW_022721237.1, from coordinate 459 downwards.
CACATAAAATAAAAAATGTACATATCAAAATGATTATGTTTAATCTTTCCTCGTCGGTGCTTGCATAAAACGTGATTTGGATCTAACATGTGTATAATGATACTGATAAACAATCGAAATTCTCCGTACAATATTATGCTAAACATTTACAGAGTGGACTTCCTTATGTTGTGGTCATAGACTGTAGTATTATTAATGAAAAAGTCCATTCAACAAACAACATAAAACATATATTTTATGTTGTTTGTTGAATGGACTTCTTTAATAATAATATTACAGTCTAATATGACCACAACACAAGGAAGTCCAATTATACATATCAAAGATATTAGATTAAAGTTCTCATGTCGGTGCATGCATAAAACATAATTTCTTAAAATTTGGATATCTGAGATTGAAAGACAAAATTCTCTATACTATATACACTAATTTAACGAGTGGACTTCCTTGATTTGAGGA
>NW_022721236.1:0-550 GCF_011630105.1 Anneissia japonica | reverse complement strand
CGTATCTCGCATCCGTTCTCTTCGCTTTCTTGGACTCCTCCTTTCCTCGTTGCCAGCGATAGACGTTCGACGAAGATGGCATCTCCTCTGGACGAACGGAACGACGGGCGAAATACGCAAATAAGCAAAACCAAGTACGAATCGTTGCCGAAAACCGCCTCCAAGTTCGGAGCGATTCGAGTGTACGGCGTCGGAAGTTACGGCGTGGTACAATCAATGAAGGACGACGTCAGGATCGTGGAGAAAAAAATCTTGGAGTTAGGTTCCGACCGAGATAATCTCAGCGGCAGCAAGGAAACGGCGATACTCGCACACCTGAAACGGACGGATCCCGAGAGAAAATTCACGCCCCGACTACTCGGCGCCACGTTCAAGAACAACGTTGTCGCATCCATAACGATGACGAACGAAGGATGCGATCTGCAAACGTTGAGATACGGTCACGGGATAATTCCGTGCGTCAGGACGCTGGCGCTGCACCTGTACAAGGCTCTGACTTTCCTCGCCAAATCGGGCGTGGTGCACAACGACATCACCCCGAAGAACGTGA
>NW_022721235.1:0-875 GCF_011630105.1 Anneissia japonica | reverse complement strand
ACCACTCCAGGTGACGTTTTACATATAAACATTACTCAATGGAGTTGAAATAGGAAGGAGACTTTTACAATTTATAACAAAATAATGTGAGTACAATATTCAACATTTTGCATCTTTAATTCAATAATTATATAAGAACTCTGTCGTCATTACGAATATGGTTATTATTTTGACTAAGTTTGTTAGGCAGCCGCATTGAAGGCTTTGACAATTTAGTCGATAGAAGCATTCACTGAAATGGCTGCATTCTATTCAAAAACATACATTCCAAATGAATCGCTCAAACCAGCGTGACCACGGAAAAATAAAAATTCCAAAGATTGAGTCTAAAAGATCCCAAGATAGCATTAAAAAATCCCAAGATTTGCAAAATATTAGTATATATATATACACATACAAATTCATTTTAAATTCAAATTTTATGGCTTTTTCTGAATTCAATAAATTTTATATTGTACTGTAATTTCACCTGTATAATAAACAGTATTTGGATTTACAAGACCAATAATTTTTTTTTTCCTTTTAACTGAATTGAATTTTATGAAGTCGGGGGGGGGGGAGGTGGGATGAGATGTCTTACATCAATTTAAAAATCATATAAATTAAAGAAAAAATGCAATTGTGGTTATTATATTTGTATTAAACAGAAAATATTCCAGTAGCATAAAAAACGTCATTCTGCCAATGGGACACAAGAGGTTTAACTTAAAAATGCACACTATTTTGGAAAAAGATGAGAATGTATCTAAACAACAGTCTGATCCGAAGAATTGAAAAAATATACTAAGCCTGCAGTGGGTCTCTTATATTGAACAAATAAACAGCCCTCATTCACAACTGTCAAAAATCCAAAGAACCCATGGTGTTATTAAATA
>NW_022721234.1:0-758 GCF_011630105.1 Anneissia japonica | reverse complement strand
TTATAGTATAATATACCGTACTGGTATCCTTTTGAAATTATCCAAAGTAAATAAATAAATAAATAAATAAATAGGTCTGGTAAAACATACAGTAGAATCCCTCTTTCAGATATTTCCACCTATTTCAAGAACAATGCTACAAGAATACGCTTAACGGCATTCCGTCAAACTGAAGATACCCCATTTTCATTAGACAAGTGTTGTTATTTGGTACTTTCAGTTGACAATGTATCTTTAATCTACAGTAAGTACATTGTAATTATTGTACAAGCATTAAAATAAATATGCACAGTATTTAATAATTCACCGTATTTATTCGAATAAACGTTAATTATTATTATTATTTTTTTTTTAAAGAGTCCTTGAGATTTTTTTTTTTCATTAATGTGTATGCTAAAATTGTTATTGCACAGGTCACCTCGACGATTTCGTCGGTTACAAGGGAAACTTGTCCTACTTGGGGCCACTCGTTTGGGTATCTTTCCAACGCGGTTGCGATCATTGTCCCAACTTCCATTTGTGGTAGAGGTTTTCTCTTAGACAGTCGTCCAATGTGAACCTTAAGAGGGAAAAATAGTACAGCATTAATAATTAAGTATACGCTTTCGATACGACTTCGAGAAGATTTCATTTGATGGTGTATATGTTTAAATTACGTCTACAAACAATAGATCAATATGTATATATATATATATATATATATATATATATATATATAACCGAGGCATACATGGAACCGCATCATTTTTATCAATTCC
>NW_022721233.1:0-673 GCF_011630105.1 Anneissia japonica | reverse complement strand
CACTAACTCCATGCTATAACTTAATACTTAATAATGTTCACAGAACGATTGTGTTAACGTCATTAAGTTCACGTGTATTGAGTGAATTAGTCAGTATATTTGTGTAACGTAAGTAGCTTACGCAGATAGGCCTAGTCCTACTAGTAACTACGTAACACACAGTGTATAACGCATTAAACCGACCGCATTATCTTTTCACAGAGACAGGTTGTGGTTCTACAAAATATGCAAGATGGCATTCTATTAACTTTGTCAGAATGTTGATACTCTATCATCATCTAAATACTTAAGTGTGCTTTGTATCGTAAGAAAAAACGCATACACATAGGCATATAAATCAGATGAATTCAACATAATTTGAATATATAAATAAATTACTGCATTTCATGTTTCTGTATTCTTTATTTGTTTTCGGTTGGCTTTTTGGCTCATGTGCATAAATCTCGAACGAATAGCACACATGATATAATCAATAGACTTACATAGATGCACAGTTGTTAAATGATATGTTACAGCTAGCCTACTTTGATAAATAGTAGGGCCTACGCTAAAACATTAAAATGTGAATTCAGATCAGGATAACCAATATATACACACTCTATCATAATCTCAAAATTAGATTTATATCTCCATTACTGAACCAAAACCCTAAAATTAGCCATACGAAGATAAT
>NW_022721232.1:0-761 GCF_011630105.1 Anneissia japonica | reverse complement strand
TGGTAATGGGTCATCCCAATCAATTCCACTTTCCCATAGTTCTTGCATCTTGATCTTTGCACTTAAGGTTACCGGTGTGATGAACCCAATGGGGTCAAATACTCTTGCTATTACTCCCAATATCTTTCTTTTAGTGAGTGTTTCTATGTTGATGTTGACATCAAAGGTGAATATATCCTCCTGAGGTCTCCATCGCATACCTAATACCCTTTGCTCGGAGTCAATCATAACCACTTTGTCTTGCTTGATATCTATGCCTTGTACTTGCTTGTTCGAGGTCCAACCTTTGACAGAGAAACCGCCACTACTAAGTACCTTTTCTACGTCATGGATTATCTTGCTTGCCTCCTCCTTAGTTCTGACAGATGGGCAAATATCGTCCATATAAGTGTCTCTTTTAAGGATCGTTGCTGCTTCTGGATATTCTATTTCATTTTCCCTTGCTGTCAATCTTAAAGCGGTCTGTGCCATGGTAGGGGCTGGCTTGTCTCCAAACGTTAGTCTTAGCTTTATATACACATCAGGAGCTCGGTTAATTTCAAGATTTCTCCATAGATATCTATGGACGTGTTGATCTCGTTCCGGAATCGCCACCCGGTGGTACATTTTGGATATGTCGGCACACAGGGCCACTTCATTTTCTCTGAATCGCAAAAGAACTCCCAGTAAGTTATTTAGCAAGTCCGGTCCCTTGAGCCAATAGTCATTGATGGCCTCTCCTTCATACCTATTAGACGAATTGAACACAATTCTCACTGGCG
>NW_022721231.1:0-951 GCF_011630105.1 Anneissia japonica | reverse complement strand
GGGAAAAACCCCTAAAACAGCGAACGGCCACATAATGCTGTTCCGTTTTAATTTTAAATAGTTTTGCATTATGTGGCCATTTCCTGTTTTGCGTTATGTGACCGTTTGCCTATATATATACATATATATATAGGCTTATATATATAAAGGCCTATATATATATGTATATATATATGTATATACATGTATATATATATGTATATATATATATGTATATATATATGTGTATATATGTATACATATATGTATATATATATGTATGTATATATATATATATATGTATATATATATATAAGAGTTGTGTATATATGTGTATATATAAGATATGTATAAGACAAGTATATGTATAATAAAAATACGAAAGAGGATTTTTCTTATTAGAATTCCAGGGGAAAACGATTTTTTGATATGTTGTAGGTCTGATTTTTCCATGACAGAAAAAAGTTGTTGGGGAACAGTGAATGAGATACAGATTTTTGAATATTTAAAAACTGGGGAAAAGGTGTAAAATTGTGCAGTTTTTAAATATTTAATGCACTATATTGTTCCATGTTAGTGTTAGATAAGTATATGGGAGACCATATGAGCTCCTTTGAGGTATTCAAAGGTATGTTTAGCAGTTGAAACACACACACTTCCGCGAGAGAGTGTTTTCTTTAAATAGCTTTATATTGTGTTCGACGCACTAAATTTAATCCAAATTAAGGTTAGGTAAGTACCAGGTGACCAGTTCAAACGTTTACGGTAGCCTGTGAGTATATTTAAAGGTGCTGTGTGTTGTGATAACATAATTTCCGCGAGAGAGTGCTTTTTCCTTTAAACAGTTTTAAGTTGTATTTAATGCACTATATTGTTCCATATTAGTGTTATATAAGTATTTGGAGAACATATCAGATCTTTTCCATCCTCAGTGAGGTATTTAAATGTGCTTTTAGCGGGTGAAACACACAT
>NW_022721230.1:0-539 GCF_011630105.1 Anneissia japonica | reverse complement strand
CCTTATTTCGGAAATTCTTAGAAATTTAGAATTAAATAGCAATTTATGATAGGCAGTTTTCACAATCAGATTATTAGACACGTTAATACGCAACATAAAACTATAAATAGATTTGTGCATAAATTCAATTCACCAAAACTATAAATACCAAAATCAACAGACATATCAGACGCACTGCAGAATTTACCGTACTTTCAATTTTATTAACATACGCATTATTATAACACACTGTAAGAGAATTTAAGTTACGCTTGGTATAATTAAACCAAAGAATCACTAGAGTGCACATATAAATTTTGGTGTAATGGAGTATTAGTGAGGTTATGTACATTTAAACAATTAAGGTTACCGTACTACTTAGAAATTATATCTTGCATTCAATAGAATTCATTTATTTGGCAGAAGCTAAAAAAAGTCCTTAGGCTTAGTAAAGTACATTTATTGTTGTTGGTGGACTAATAATAAACAAAAAAGGTCTATATTATATAAGCATCTGATCATTCATTGATAGTACGCGTTTTGTAGGCTATTAAATTATT
>NW_022721229.1:0-937 GCF_011630105.1 Anneissia japonica | reverse complement strand
AAAACTGTTTTCTAATATAAATACAGATTAGTAATGATCCACAGTTAATATTGCTATTAATCCCCGGAATCTTTCTTCATTTTACTTAATTGTATTTATTCATCTGACCTTTACAGATATGCATGCAATGTATAATTATTTCAGAAAACACTAACTCTCAGGGCAATTCAGGAAAAATTAATTTGCAGTGAAGATTGCTGAGTTGCTAGCATTGTATCCAAGTTAAGTGATATTACCTTCTTCCCTTGGGGGGAAATTCGAGGCTACTGCATTAGCACCATGCAGACTCAAGGGAGGCAGGGCCCCTCCCAATGTTTTCAAAATTATATAAAAAAGGAAAATTAGATTCAACTTTAAGTCTGAGAGTCCCATTTCTGGCTATCTGGAGGTGCCATAATCATAAAGTCAGTCCTAACCATGGTAAGGCTGGGGTGCAGGCCTGGAGAAAGTGCACAACAGGCGGTCTGGGGCCTCATACAGTAAATATCCATTTTTGGGGAAAAAAATTCAAAAAAACTTTTGGGCTATACCGGTAGATTACAGATAACATTTGCTGCCAGTGGCGTTTTATTGAGACAATTTTCATGGTCGAAGGCACAAATTTTTCTTTTCTAGGCCTGCTGAGGTGGGTGGACTCTCCATGTGAAAGCTCCCTGGGCCTCTTCTATTTTGAATTTCTGGATTCAACACTGATGGCAATGGTTCTATCCTGGTTTCCCCCACCCCCTAAGATATTTTTCCCTGGACATTTTCTCCTGGACACTTCCCCCAGTATTTTCCCCAGTATTAATTATTTGTTTATTATTAATTATTACATATTTAATAATAATATTTAATTAATTATTAATACCAGGGTACATTTACTCCCAGACATTTTCCCCCAACTTCCTCCCCTATGTTACATTATCTCCCGGACTGTTTCTCCCCCTCCCCCTTG
>NW_022721228.1:0-690 GCF_011630105.1 Anneissia japonica | reverse complement strand
CTTCATGGTTGAACAGATTCAAATACCACCAGACACACTCTATTACACAATAGGTACGGCTAGAAGGAAATAGGTGCATATAATATAAATCAAGGTAGCCGTTAACACTGTTAAATCATATATAAATCATCAAAGAAAGGTAAATACAGTGTTCGGATAATGGACTTAATAAATACATTGTGGAGCATAGCTCTCAACGAATGTAGTCCTGTAAATTTATTTTGTAGGCCTCAGCTCTAACATTTAAAATTAAAACATCAGGTAATGACAACATTAGAAATTAATACAAATAAATAATGTATGTCCAAGTATCTCACATTAAGCCAAATAAAAAATATTTAAAAAAAACAAACACAGCATAACATGGTTAATTCCCAAGAACTTGGCCAACACAAGAATTTTATCGAGGTCGAATTGCCCACTGTCCGACGTTGAATTGCCCACTGTTCGACGTCGAAGCGATTCACATTAAACAATGATCCTGTCTCTACCTACAATAATAGTAGTTGATACTGGTAGTTGAAAATACTTCCGAGTCAGCTTTGTGGTAAAAATACTTACTAAGTAATTTAAATGTTGAATTTTATATGTCAACGTATACGACTCTACTTTGTGCATTCATACTCATTTTATATAATCAAGACATACATGTAACCTACAAACATTATATATATATATATATATATATAT
>NW_022721227.1:0-614 GCF_011630105.1 Anneissia japonica | reverse complement strand
ATACAGATCAGATGAACTAAAAACTGTAAGATATAAGATGAGATAAATTTTAAGATAAAAGGCACGCCATAGGAACAGAGAAGTAATATTTTATCATTTATTTAAGCCCACTGTCGCTGTTTCGATTACAGTAATCGAAACAGTGACAGTGGGCTTAAATAAATGATAAAGTTATATTAAAAGAAATAATATAACTGTACCTTTATCATTTATTAAAAGTATAGTTATATTATTTCTTTTAATATACCTTTATCATTTATTTAAGCCCACTGTCGCTGTTTCGATTACAGTAATCGAAACAGCGACAGTGGGCTTAAATAAATGATAAAGGTATATTAAAAGAAATAATATAACTGTACCTTTATCATTTATTTAAGCCCACTGTCACTGTTTCGATTACTGTAATCGAAACAGCGACAGTGGGCTTAAATAAATGATAAAGGACATTTTGTTTGTTCCGCTCAATTATTTTTCATAGGCCTTTTATCGCTAACGTTTTTCATGTTGCCGACTGTTTATTACTTCTCTGTTCCTATGGCGTGCCTTTTATCTTAGAATTTATCTCGCCTTATATCTTACAGTTTTTAGTTAATCTGATCTGTATTTTTTCAGTC
>NW_022721226.1:0-1868 GCF_011630105.1 Anneissia japonica | reverse complement strand
TATGAACAAAAGTGTCTCTGGCGGGATTCGAACCTGCAACCTCTACCTGTCAAGGCGAGTATCATATCCATCAGACCACAGAGACCTACAGTATAGGATAAATGTGCAGTTCTATACTCCAAGGCACTTTCTCTCATAAAACTGACTGAAAGGCTCACACATAGTGGAGCTGTGGTTAAGCTAGAAAAGCTTAGGCAATACTATTTTTATACCTTATTTAGCGAACCCGCCGCCCGCCAATAATGATAATTTAGAATAAAAATGAAATTTTATTTTTGGCCAATTAGCGCACCCGCCGTCACAAAAGAATAGAAATTTTAGAAAAAAAAAATACAAGTTTATCTTTATTTTTATTACTGCCTTGAAATCTCCAAAAGTAAGATATTCTTCCTAATTATATAAATTTAAAGCATTTAACCATCCCGTTACTACACTGTTTACATTCACCAATAAAATTTGTTTTTAATTTTCTCCCCCGTCTGGATGTTTTCAGGAAAACTATTTGCTAAATAAGAAAACAAAATTTTATTTTTATGTTTTTCCGCCCTTTTTTTCTTTAAAAAAAAATAAGTTCGCGAAACAAAGTATAAAAAAATCTTGCCTTATAGTCCAAGCTGCAACCTATAAGCATTTCTAGCTTAACCACAGCTCCACTATGTGCGAGCATTTTTAGTAAGTTGTATGAGAGAAAGTGCCTTAAAGTTAGAACTGCACGTATAAGCTATAGGTCTATGTGGTCCAATGAATATGATACTCGCTTTGACAGTGAGAGGTTACAGGTTTAAATCCCGCCAGAGACACCTTTTCTCATACAACTGAATTAAAGGAACTTTTCGTTGATGAGCTATGCTTTATATGATTATATTACATAGCCTATGTAAATACGAGTATGTGATTGGTCGAAATGGCATCACGTGACTAGTGCTACAAGGATCGGAAACGTCATATCTTCCCGTAGTGAAATATAACTTTGAAAAGTGACCGGTCTCTGACGTCACCGGATTACATCCGCATTGCGCCCGTAGTGAATGCTAGTCGAGCGCATGATCGATCGTTCGCTCACAAATTGTGAATGTGTAAGCCTAGCGTTACGAAAATGGCGACTTCAAGTAGGCCTAAGTTTAAATCTCTCGACCAAGACAAATTGGATAGAGTTATTGACGAAAAGGATTCTCGGTGTACAAAATTTGCTGTGAATTCATCCATTAATGTAGGCCTACTCAGTGAATATTGTAAGGCCAAGGAATCATCAATTAGGCCTAGGCCTACTTGCATTGAAAATTTCACAGCAACGGAGCTCAACGCGTTTCTCTGGTCAATCTTCGCTGAGGTAAGGAAAGCAAACGGTGAATGAAACGATCAATGATAACGCTACGCTACGGACTACAGAAACATTTTTAAAAAGTGACGGTAATACGAAGTATTTTGGCTATGTAATATAACAGATATTGCGTAAAAGTTAAATAAAAGTTCTTGATATTTTAAGTAATGTGTTCAGTTAATTATTTGCATATATTTCTGGCTATGTAATATAACAGATATTGCCTTTTCTATCGGTGTAATAATAACATTTGATATCCCCTTGGGAATTATATTTTTTTCTCAGGACTATATTTTCCTTCAGCACTACGCGCTTCGGGAAAATATAATCCCTCGAAAAAAATATAATTCCCTTTGGGGATATCAAATGTTATATTACACCGATAGAAAAGGCAATATCTGTATAATTACAACTTGTTTTTACTGGAGCACTGTTCTATTTGCTTCTATTGTATTTACATTGCTTTGCAGTAGCCTTGATTTGAATATATATATATATATATATATATATATAGATTAAAAGGCAAAATACTGGAAAACAACAATGC
>NW_022721225.1:96387-106203 GCF_011630105.1 Anneissia japonica | reverse complement strand
CATTATCAAGAATGGAAGTAGCTAAAATAATATTTACTCACGTCTCTGTAAATTATAAACTCACCCATTTTTGGTTGAACAAGTTGTGTTTCCAGTTTGCTATCACTATCTCCTTGTAATTCCTGAAGTATTCCTTCAGATGCTGAAAAAATTATGCAAAAAAAAAAAAAAAAAAAAAGACTAAGCATACAAGATTATGTTAGAAGTTAATCAAATGATTTTAAATATCAACAGAAATTATAAATTTCTCTACTTAGATTTAAGTTCAACAACACAAAATCAGATTTACAAAATATTTATAATGACAAATGATCATCATCTAATCAGTTCAAAATAAATAAATATATCAAGACAAATGTGTCCTACCACACTCCAGCCCCACAGTGGTAGGGACTGAAGAGGCCTAAGTCAGGTATTTTAGGGCTCTTTGCAACCACATGTTCTGGAGGGGGTGTTTATTGAGGGGAGGAGTTTATTAAACACGAAGCATTTACTAAAATATAGTTACTTTAAGTAAATGATGTGACATGCTATAAAGACACTATCTTCAAAGATTTAAAGAAACAAATAGAATTGTTGGGCTTTGTTAGTTGGTGATTGTTTGACATACTGTACCACATTCAAAGGTGAACTGCTACATCCTTGCTACTTTTTTTGTCACTTAAGACCGAATTATTTAAGACCGACATAAAAATTAATATCCAAATCACCAACAACTTGGCCCAGTAGGCAACTTGGACCAAACCTAAATTGAATAAATCAATCCCAGACCAAAACCAACTCACCCCAACAGAGAGCCAAAACAAAATCTGACCAAAACTAACTCGAACCAAAACCTAAGCAAAAACAAACTGCAGGACATTTAGCTATCAGTATCCCATGAATTTAAACAAAAAAAAAACCAAATATCTAGGTCCATGTGGTACTCCTGAACCACACCGACTAAAATTGTGGCCTAATGTTCAAATACATTTTAATTCTATAAATTTATGGAATGTGTGTGCATTTCACTACTAATTGTTTTTATAATAGACTGCTACCTCCTGTTTCTTTTTATTAAAAAAAAAAAAAATATATATATATATATATATATATATAGTCAATGCAATGGAAATAGAAAGTATATAAATACATACTCCAAGTATCGAAATGAATGCCATCGTGTTGGGAATATTTTAACATTAATTATGTCATCATCAGGAATGGAAATAACTAAAATAATATTTACTCACTTCTCTGTTTTTTTTGTTTTCTCATTTGTGGTGTTACAAGTTGCATTTCATGTTCACGATCACTATCTCCTGATAATTCCTCAAGTATTCCTTCAAATGCTGAAAAAAATTAAGCCAAAAAAAAAACTCAGCATACATGGTTTATGTTGGAAGTTAATCAAATGATTTTAAATATTAACTAAAATTATAAATTTCTCTACATACATTTGCAATATTCAACACGTCAGATTTACAAAATATTTATAATGACAAATGATCAACATCCAATCTGTTCAAAATACATAAATCAAGAAAATAAAAACATAATATGTAAACTTACAATGACTTGATGCAACATCACATTTCTCAAACTTTTATTGATATTTCTTTAGATATTAATTTGAAAGTTTTAGGGGATGGCGCTGATGTTAATGTTTCCTTCCCTTTATTTCATAGAACAAAAGGTGGTCATCAAGTTTTCCTACTTTTTCCATAAAATGATATTTGGCATGATATTTCTGTATAGGTACAATAAAACATTAAAATATTTTTCTTTAGAGTTCATATGCCTTTGACCTAATAAACTTATTCTTTCAAACTAATGCAAAGAAGGTAATTTTCCTAAATTATTAACTCATCTTGTATTCAAAAGAAATGAACAAATATTGTTTATAATGGTTCAATGTAAGTAACAAAATTGTTAGAATATACTTATAGTGTAAATAGAGAGTATCATTGCAAAAAAATATAATTCAATTCAATTAAAAAGAAATCTTTATTCATCCCATGTGGGGCAATTTCAAACAGGATTGATAAAATAAAAGCATAAAAACTAAAATTCCTTTAGAACCCATTTTTATAACATGTAAATCAACAAAACTATTTTTATCTACTTTTATATAGCTTTTCCAGTTGTGACAAAAAAAAATTAATTTCCTTAAGTCCTACACACAGGACTCCAATTTCGGAAACCATGTGGTAGGAGTTCAAACTCATAAAAAAAAACATGTTCTGTTGTTTCTAAAATATGTTACATTTACCTACAATTTGTTTGTCACAGGAGGACGAGAGACTGCATAATGGACTTCCTATTATTTTCGAGCATGAATTTACTATTTTCTGTAGAGAAAATCTATCTTTAAGGTTTAAATTATAATACCAACATATGAAAGAAAAGCTTAAAGACACTTTCCACTAATGAATTATAAAACATTTTAAAAATAGACTTATTTACTTTAAAAAGTAAAATAATAGGTACGGACGTCAATGTCTTAAGTTGTTTATGTGAAGGTGTCTTACATAGTCAATTTGCATTCCTCTGTACCTTTGAACGAGGAGCCCCTCACAACCTAGTTATGCCACTGTGAAGAAGGACAAAGAAGAATGAAGAAGACAAAGACAAACATAAAGAAAAAAGAAGACAAAGAAGATCTTAATATAATAAAGTAGGCTGAATGGCTTATAAAGCAATAAGTATATTATTTAGGATTCATTATCAATAATGGCTGCTCCTAAAGGCACTAATTTAATACACAATTTTGCATGAAAATGTGCTATACTAATTGTTATACTAATATAAACCAGAAGTCTGCGAGGGCGAAGGTTCCTTTGCAGGCATTCCTGAAATACTGCACTACTACATCTGCGGTGATGTAAACATGGCAACAAACGAAACCAGGGAGACCTCAAGAGTTAATCCAGCAGTTTAATTTTTATTGTTAAGCACATTGAGGCCTTAGCATAATGTGCTATTTAGGGCAAAATTATCATTTCTTATTATTAATTATTGTTATTATTATTATTATTATTATTTTATTATTAATCCTGGCATCAGGTATTTTTGTTCTGCTTGTTTAGTGCCTATGTTAAAAAGGTGTAGTAGCTGTGGCGGCTGAGCTGCCTGACAGGGGGACTAAAGCTCGTGGGCTGGAGCTTGTGGAAGATTTTTATTTCATGTTCCTCTGTAATTTTACAAACACTTCATCCTGCTTGCTCATATAAGTCAGACAGCGTATTTGCTTCACCAAATGACTGATAATTCAAATTCTTGGTCTCATCAAAATGTTGGCACAATGGCCAGATTAGGCCAATCAAAATTTAATACAAAGAAAAATAGCTTTATTTTTATTTTCACAATTCAGGGATGATGAAATTATTTAGTATTATTACAGTGCCAAATAATAGAAAAAAAAATTGATATGATTTGATTTATTTGGCTTTATCTACAAGATAAATTCTTCTAAAAACCAGGCGATAACAAAATTTGGTAAAACAGTAAGAATACCAGTGTCAATCAATTTTAATATAGCATAGAAATATGTTTAAAATGCATTGACCAATTGAATTAAAAAATAATAACATTTTAAACTCACCAGATAATCCAAAATCAGGGTCTTCAGAAGGATGTGCTGGAAATAATTTTAATATTGAGTATTGTTTCAATGTATAGTATAGTATTAGTAATACGCTTTAATATTGTTGATATGCTTTAGAAAAATTGACATGGCATTTACTTTTTAAGATCTATTAATTCATTACTAAAAATCTAATAATTTGTTATGTGGACAGACTATCTATATGCCCTTAAAAGCTTGCTTGCAATACCAGTAGGCAATTCTATTTCTACTAACTTTTTTTTTTATTAGCGTTGGCAAATATGGATGGAGTTAGTACTTACCCAGGGACCATGGATGATGACAAGGACGAGTAAGGGGAGTTATTTCTGAAATTTTTAAAATAAAAGCAAATTCTTAAACAAACATTTTTTTACAATTTAATTCAATTATATTTTCAAAATCACACATGACAGAAGCAGACACTGAATTGTATGAAGTCAAGTTGAAAACATATAATCATACAGTAGTTTAAACAACATTTAAAAAAACATTCTTTTGCATAGACCCTTACATTGCTGATAATGAATTCAGGGATTTTTGATGTAAAGTGTTGGTGAAAACAATTTTTAACAGTTATCTTTTAAATTTATTTATTTATTTAACTTTCATTTTACTGGATGGCACACTCAATGCAAAGGCACTGGTTTTCGTTGTGGTCCAGCTACATAACATACAATACAAAAATTGAAAAGAAAAATTTAGGAAAATTAAACAAAGGACTTAATTACAAAAATATATGACTTAATTACAAATATAGAGGACTTAATCACAAAAATAGAGGAGAGACCAATTAATTCAGAGCATTTTTAAATGTGTATTGGTATAAAATTCTGGAAATCCCTAGTTATATTGCTAGGTAGTTGGTTCCACTTCATGGATGCACAGTAATGAAAAGTTTGTTTTCCTTGACATACTGTATGTTCCATTGTGGAACTACAAGATGATTATTTGTCTGGCTTCTAGTGTTTTTATTATTTTCAAGGAAAACAAACATATTAATTAGGTAGGAGGGAGCAAGTCTTTGAAGGCATTTAAAAGTTAAAAATAATAATTGGTCTCTCCATCTATTTTTCAGAGTTTGCCAGTTCAACAAACTTAAAATATCATTAATTGGTGTCCTAATATCACATGAAAGTAATATTCTTCCTAAGGTGTTTAACAGAACTTGTAAGCTATTAGATAATTGGATGGAACAGTATTACCACAGTGCCGAATAATAGAAAAAAATTGATATGATTTGATTTATTTGGCTTTATATACAAGATAAATTCTTCTAAAAACCAAGCGATAACAAGATTTGGTAAAACAGTAATAATACCAGTTAATACATGTCTATCAGTTTTAATATAGCATAGCAATATGTTCAAAATGTATTAACCAATTAAATTAAAAAATAAAACCATTTTAAACTCACCATCAACATCAAGGTCTTCAGAAGGATGTGCTGGAAATAATTTTAATATTGAGTATTGTAATAGTAATACGCTTTAATATTGTTGATATGCTTCAGAAAAATTGACAATGTGGTATTTACTTTTAAGATCTATTAATTCATTACTAAAAATCTAATAATTTTTTATGTGGACAAACTATCTAAAAGCCTGCCTGCAATAGTAGACAAAGCTATTTCTACTAACTTTTTTACTAGCTTTTGATCTCATTTGCAAGTATGGATGTTCCTTCCTGTAAGTGGCGAATTTTATGTTTGCTGTTGGCTGGGATAATAAATAAATAAAATGAATAAATAAATGATTTTTTTTCAATTTAATTCAATTTAATTTTCAAAATCACACATGACAGAATCAGACACTGAATTGTATGCGATGTACAATTAACATGGCTTCAATTACCTAAAACAATGAAGTCAAATTGAAAACATATTATATAATCATACAGTAGTATAAACAACATTAAAAAAAAAACATTCTTTTGCATAGACCCTTAAATTTGCTAGTAATCAATTCAGGGATTTTTGCAGTAAAGTGTCGGTGAAAACTATTTTTAACTGTTATTTTTTAAATGAGAATCTATATCCCTAAGTTTGGATGAATTTTAAATGTTTTTCCATTTTTTTGGCAGACAGTTCATCTTATATAAAACATTTGTGATCCAAATAAATTAAAGTGTGATTATAACAGTTAAAATAATATATAATTATCAAGTAACTTAATAACAACATAGTCCACAAAACCAAACTGGAACTTCACCCCTGAAACCCATCAAAGTCTAAGACAGCCCCAACCCCCTCATTCAAAATGACCCTTGCTTTCTTGCATTCCCTTTTCCTTTTTGCATTGGGCAAATCCTAGTGCCATCCCTGATTTTTATTCCATGTTCCCCTGTAATTTTACACACATTTTATCCTGCTTGCTCACATAAGTCAGACAGCATTTTTGCTTTACCAAATGATTGATAATTCAAATAGTTGGTCTCATCAAAATGTTGGCACAATGGCCAGATTAGGCCAATCAAAATTAAATACAAACAAACACAAGATAAATTCTTCTAAAAACCAAGCGATAACAAGATTTGGTAAAACAGTAATAATACCAGTTAATACATGTCTGTCAGTTTTAACATGGAGGTATTATTGAGAAGGAGATCACTCGGCAAAGCTACGCGCACGCAGCGCTATGCAAATGAACCAAGATCAAAGTTGCCGCAGCGCGTAAAGAACGTTTGCGCGATGCCTTTGAAGTCCCATGTGTTCCCCGCCATCAAATTTTCAGCATGCATAGTTGACCAAAAAATTGAACATGATGAAATGGAGAGCACCTTCTTTTTTCAATGCGCACTACATACTGTCAATCACTATGGCTGAGCAATCTTTTCTATTTTGAAGCTGATACATTTATCTCTCATAAAATATCAAACATATTAATATTTTCCACCAAGAAAAGTTTCGCCTAAATTGGCCAAAATTCGCCAATTCTAATTTTAACAGATCTTAATTAATAAATGATTAAGGATTATAATAAACTAAGTCATTTTAGGGTTAACGAGGGTTAACTATTCGAAAAAATGAATCCAAAATCTAAGTATTTTTCAGTTTTACGCTGACTTAGCTTTATAGTCGAACCAGTCAATTTTTAGACAAAATTATAATGAACACAGAAGTAATTTTAACGTAAATATTTTACGGAATCCGTTCCTGAAATATACAAATAATAACATACCAAAAGCCCGAAAAAATCTAATCAGGGGAACATTGTTTATTATAAAGATATTTAATGGGTTAAAATCAAACGTTTTATTGCACAACTGCTCTGCTGGAAGCGTATAAATGCATGTCGTTGCCAAGTTGTTGCTAACGAAAAAATGTGAATTATAAAGTAATACGCCCGTGCGCGATCCAAAATAGCGGGGAACACATAGGTTTGTCGCGTCAAAGGGATCTGTTGCCGAGTGATTTCCTTCTCAATAATACCTCCATGGTTTTAATATAGCATAGCAATATGTTCAAAATGCATTGACCAATTGAATTAAAAAATAAAACCATTGTAAACTCACCATCAACATTAAGGTCTTCAAAAAGATGTGCTGGAAATAATTTAAATAATGAGTACATTGTACATTGTTCATAATAATAGTGTTAATAACACGGGGGATATATCCCCCCAATACTTGACAAGGGGGATGGTCCATTGCACAAAACATAAAATTTACTATGGAAGAGCAGCACCAGCTACCTTTCCTCAATATACTCATAGGTAATGTGGCCCAGATTCTCTGAAAACTTAAACCTATCGTAAGAAAAGTTCACTGGGCTTATCACTAACTTCCGTAGTTTCACCTTGGCTTCCCAGTGGCAGATCCAAAAATTTGAAATAAAGTCCACAAATAGAGGGTCAACCACCCCTGTTAAAACCATCCCTGTCAAAAGCCACCAACAATGGACTATACTATTGTAAGGTGGGGGTGTACAAGGGTTGTTTGTCTTGATGTTGCTACAATAGGTTTAGGATGCCAAGAGTATGATCCATTGTTGGGTGGCTTTTAATCTTTCTTCCGATTTCCAAAAAGAATAATAAAAAGAAATACCATAAAAGTGGCCTGAAACCTAGGCTCATCATAGCCTAGGCCTACTCATCCCCTAAGAATCAGTACTTTAATTTTTTAATACAGAATCTAACGTAGTAAATCAAAGATAAAATAGTAAGATCTTATTAACCTACATTCATTAATGGATATTCCTGATGATGACATAATTAATGTTGAAACATTGAATCCCACACACGATGGCATGCATTTCAATACTTGGAGTGTGTATTATACTTTCTTAACTGAGATTAATCAGTGGACCTTTTGATTAATGGATATGACATTTTACCTTCAAATTATTATTATTAAAGGGAACTATTTCATTGAAAATAATTGTTAATGGAAGTTAGGACAAGTCCTTTTAGAAATTTTAGAATACTAAATATTAGACAAATACCATAAAAATACCAGAAATAAAGTAAATATAAATGTTTTATTGTAGTAAAGTGTACTATGTAATGGAGCATTTAGTTTTGTTAATAAATGAATACCCTGTTTAATAAAATATTGTTTTAATTAGCTTGTAATCATTATTATAAAAATGAGTTCTATTGAAATATACTGGTTTTACTAAAATTTAATCAAAACATAGAAAGATAAAAGAAAAAGATCTTATTAACCTACATTCATTAATGGATATGACTTTTTACATTCAATTATTATTATTAAAGGAAATATTCAAAATGCATTGACCAATTGAATTAAAAAATAAAACCATTGTAAACTCACCATCAACATTAAGGTCTTCAAAAAGATGTGCTGGAAATAATTTAAATAATGAGTACATTGTACATTGTTCATAATAATAGTGTTAATAACACGGGGGATATATCCCCCCAATACTTGACAAGAGGGATGGTCCATTGCACAAAACATAAAATTTACTATAAAAGAGCAGCACCAGCTACCTTTCCTCAATATACTCATAGGTAATGTGGCCCAGATTCTCTGAAAACTTAAACCTATCGTAAGAAAAGTTCACTGGGCTTATCACTAACTTCCGTAGTTTCACCTTAGCTTCCCAGTAGCAGATCCAGAAATTTGAAATAAAGTCCACAAATAGAGGGTCAACCACCCCTGTTAAAAGCCACCCCTGTCAAAAGCCACCAACAATGGACTATACTATTGTAAGGTGGGGGTGTACAAAGGTTGTTTGTCTTGATGTTGCTACAATAGGTTTAGGATGCCACAAGTTTGATCCATTGTTGGGTGGCTTTTAATCTTTCTTCCGATTTCCAAAAAGAATAATAAAAAGAAATACCATAAAAGTGGCCTGAAACCTAGGCTCATCATATCCTAGGCCTGCTCAACCCCTAAGAATCAGTACTTTAATTTTTTAATACAGAATCTAACGTAGTAAATCAAAGATAAAATAGTAAGATCTTATTAACCTACATTCATTAATGGAAATAATGAAGTAATTAATTTGAAAGTTGGGGACTTAGTGTTCCATGATAGGCATGTAGATATCAAGATTGTTAGGAGTAAAACTGATCAATTTAGTCGGGGTTCTAACATTGTTTTGGCGAGGACTGACTCTGATCTGTGCCCTGTGGCGTGTTTGCGTAGATATATGGCTTTGGGAGACATTGACCTCTCCAAAGATAAGCAGATGTTTTTATTTAGGGCACTTAATTTTAACAAATCTCTAGGTAAGCATGTCTTACTGGACAAGCAGATGTCGTACAGTCGCTGCCGTGAGCTGTTTAAGACTGCGTTAGTTCAATGTGGGTATGATGAGCGTCTGTTCGGCTTACATAGTCTACGCTCAGGGGGCGTGACTGCCACAGCTAATGCTGGTGTGCAGGATAGACTTTTAAGTAAACATGGTAGATGGAGAAGTGATTTTGTTAGGGATAGGTATATATCTGAGTCTACATCAAACATGTTAGGGGTCTCACAGGCCCTTGGTTTGTAGAAATGTAATGAAATTAAACGAGCAGAAAAAACGTTTGTTGTCTTGCCCGTTCTTTGGCTTACTTGATACGGTGCTCTGCTGCTATGATTAAGGGTGTATGTTATCCGTTTTCCCTTAAGGAAAACGGTTGGGTGGGCGCGATAAGATAAATGGAAAATATTTTATTTACGATAGATTTCTATAGGAAATAAATGTATTTTCCATTGGTCTGAGGGCGCCTTTGGTGTGTTGGGTCACTTGACCGATTCCA
>NW_022721225.1:62650-95156 GCF_011630105.1 Anneissia japonica | reverse complement strand
CTGCTGCTATGGTTAAGGGTGTATGTTATCCGTTTTCCCTTAAGGAAAACGGTTGGGTGGGCGCGATAAGATAAATGGAAAATATTTTATTTACGATAGATTTCTATAGGAAATAAAATAGTAAGATCTTATTAACCTACATTCATTAATGGATATTCCTGATGATGACATAATTAATGTTGAAACATTGAATACCAACACGATGGCATGCATTTCAATACTTGGAGTATGTATTATACTTTCTTAACTGAGATTAATCAGTGGACCTTTTGATTATTGGATATGACATTTTACCTTCAAATTATTATTATTAAAGGGAACTATTTCATTGAAAATAATTGTTAATGGAAGTTAGGACAAGTCCTTTTAGAAACTTTAGAATACTAAATATTAGACAAATACCATAAAAATACCAGAAATAAAGTAAATGTAAATGTTTTATTGTAGTAAAGTGTACTATGTAATGGAGCATTTAGTTTTGTTAATAAATGAATACCCTGTTTAATAAAATATTGTTTTAATTAGCTTGTAATCATTATTATAAAAATGAGTTCTATAGAAATATACTGGTTTTACTAAAATTTAATCAAAACATAGAAAGATAAAAGAAAAAGATCTTATTAACCTACATTCATTAATGGATATGACTTTTTACATTCAATTATTATTATTAAAGGGAATATTTAATTGAAAATAATTTTAAATGGAAGTCAGGACAAGCCCTTTTAGAAATTTAAATAAATTTAGAATTACAAAAATATATTTACCAAAAAAAAATTAAATTTTAAGCACAGTGATTATTTACCTACCTGTATTATGCATGTTTTCAGAAGAGATGAATGAATTAAAGGTGTATAATACTAATAGCAAGTTACAGTGTAAACTATCCTATTGTAAAGCTAGATAAAAGCAAGCCACATTTTTTGTATCATGAATAAATCATTGTTTGAGAATGTTAAACAAAAAGGAATAAATATTTTCGAAATTAAAATAGAAAAGATACATATGATGAATTTAACACGATATTATGTTCAACATTATTTGCTACGCTAGAAATGATTACACATATAGCAGAATTCAAATGTAGACTACGTGAATAAAAAATAATTTAAGTCCGAAAATATTCAAATAATATTTTGAAATATTATTTCGTTCCCTAGAAATAGTTCAATATTTTTTCTAACGATGTCCCTCTAGGGGATCCGTATAATTAAGTTACAAACAGATTAAAATCTAAATATGATAAAAATAACATGTATTACATTAATATAAAAAAATATTAGCAATTATTAACAGAATAAATTATATTAATACATATAGGCCTATGAAAAATACTATATTATAATAATTATTATTAATGTTATTAAACGATTAAGTTATAAAAACCGTAATGGATAATCCTGTCAAATGAATATTGTATGTTAAAAATACGAACCGGATTTCACGTATAATTTATATGAACATGAATACAAAAATGAATTATGTCCAAAAATATTCAAATGACGTAAGAAACATATGAAACGAATAAATGATAAAATAACACGTACTACATTAATAAAACAAAAACATCATTAGCAATTATTAACAGAATAAATCATTACTAATACATATATGAAAAACACTGTATTATGTACTATAATCATATGAATAAACAAGCTATAAAATCATTAAAAATGATTTTGACAAATAAATACTATTTGTTAAAAATACGAAAGGTTTCAACATTATTTACACATTTTTGGGTAATTCCCTACCATTTAGGCAATTCGTCAGACCCCATGCAGACTTTGTATTAACGTCCATTATTCAGCTTCTTAAGAGTGATTTAATCAAAGAATCTAGTATTCCGCCTGAGATAATAATAATTTTTCCTGATCATACCAGTTTCCCCGGGTTCTCCTCGGGATCTTATTAATCTACATTCATTAATGAATGACTTTTTACATTCACATTATAAGGGAACTATTTAATTGAAAGTAATTTTTAATGGAAGTCAGGACAAAAGCCCTTTTAGAAATGTAAATAAATTTAGAATACAAAATATTAGACAAAAACTATAAAATACCAGAAATTTAGTAAATATTTTATGTGAACTCTATTAGGAGTATTTAATTTTGCTAATAAATGAATAACCTGTTCAATAATATATTCCGTTTTAATTAGATTGTATTCACTATTAATTATAGAAATATACTGGTTTTACTCCAATTCAATCAAAACAGACAAAAAGATAAAATAGTAAGATCTTATTAACCTACTTTCATAAATGGATATGATTTTTTACATTAAAATTATTATCCTTAAAGGTTATTATTATTAAAGGGAACTATTTAATTGAAAATATACTTTATAGGAAGCAGGGACAAGTCCTTTAAGAAATTTAAATAAATTTAGAATACAGAAATATTAGACAAATACTATAAAAATAAAAAAACATTATTAAATGTATTAAAACAATATAGAGGGCGCTGCACGGTAGCGTCGGCCAGAGCCATAGATAGAAAGAGTTGCGACATTGAGAATTTAGAAGCCATTTTGTGTCCAACGCGATGCGCCTTCTGTGTCTAACGTGATGTGCGTTCCTATGTATATAGTAGAGTGCCTTAACGTCAAAAAAAATATATCAAAAACACAGAAAGCTCTTTTGAAGCTCTGAGCCCATTGTTAAGCAAAGGGTGTAGTCTATGTATAGCGAACGCTTCTATAAACAATAGGATAGACCAGTATCGGGAGCTGTCAATAATGTTAGTACTAGAAAACAAATGTTACTCTCATTATTCTGTAGTAATTAAGGAATAACTTAATGTACAAAAAAAAAAGAAAAGAAAAAAAAAAATTAGAGAATTCAATTACAGAATATAAAGTAAATAAATAAAATGACACAAAATATTAGTTTATAAGTACAGTAAATAACATAAAAATTAAATATTGGTGGTAATGTTTTTCATTAGTTCAGTTCTTTCAGTCATTGCTTTTGTTAAATATGTTTTACAATGGTTATCAAATATGTTACAAATTTCAATATTCTGGTATGCATCAAAAATATTCTCTAAAAGTAAGTGGTGCCTAAATTCACATGAACCTTCTAAGAAAATGTCCCAAAAGTAGCTATTAATTTTACACAAGTCAGTTTTTAAATTTTCAAAACATGCATTTCTTATAGAGGATAGACCTTCACAATCAAATAGAAAATGGTCGACCATTTCTAATTCTCTTTTTTTGCAAATAATACAATCCCAACACGATGGCGTGCATTTCAATACTTGGAGTATGTATTATACTTTCTTAATTATTTTTCCAAACGCATCTAGTCGAATGAGAAAATGAAAATAAATTTGATGAACGTAAACAGTGTAATAATGCAATTGATAAATGCTTTAAATTTATATAATTAAGGAAGAAAATAGTTAAAAGGAAATGGAGTGATGATGCAAAAGAAGATTTGAAAAACATGCTGGAAAATACAGATTGGGGTAGCTTTGAAAGTGACCATTCCTTTTGTGAATCTGTGGAAGCAATCTCTAGCTACATAAATTTTTGTGTTGATATCACAATTCCAAAATATACAATTAAAATTTTTCCTAACAACAAACCATGGTGTTCAAGGAGACTCAAACTTTTACTTAAGGAAGAAAGTACTGCATGTGCAAAAAAAAAATATCGATACCTGGTTAAAAAGAAGAAGAAAGAGATTGACAAAGAGATTTCAAAATGTAAACAAGATTACAAGTCCAAGCTGAGTCTACCTTCAGGAGGAATGATTCCAGACATACATGGCAAATACTGCAGGACATTACTGGTTACAAATCAAAAAAGAAACAATAAATAAAAAAAATAAAGAAGCAATAATAATAATAATAAAGAAGCAATAATAATAATAATAAAGAAGCAATAATAATAATAATAATAACAATAATAATAATAATAATAATAATAATAATAATAAAGAAGCAATAGTACAGTAAATACGGCCACTGAAACATCAGTCTGTATCATGGAGTTTATTTACCGGTTTAAAATCACCTAAACTACTGTATAA
This sequence comes from Anneissia japonica, assembly GCF_011630105.1. Lineage (NCBI taxonomy): Eukaryota > Metazoa > Echinodermata > Crinoidea > Comatulida > Comatulidae > Anneissia > Anneissia japonica. The sequence goes on along the minus strand of NW_022721225.1, from coordinate 91,117 downwards.
ACCAAGCATGTTTTTAATTTATTTTGTTTCTTTGAAATTCATGTACAGTGTATGTACATGTTATGTCATGCTATCTTGAAAAGAAGCCCATATTCGAGGCTACTTTTGCAAACTAAAAAAGGGAGCTTCAATTTGAGATGGGCTCCGTCTCGATATTAAGCACATTAGGCTTCAATTCGAGGTTTTACGGTAGCTTTATAATTGTATATATGTTAGATCTTCTATTACTTGTTTCCAAATGAAACTCCCACTATACAAATATTTTATTAAAACATCAACCAATTTAAGGCCATTTAGGTGAAAATACAGTAATATGTTCAAAATATATCAACCAAGTTAAAAAGTAAACTTAGTATAAACCAATCCAGGTTGCTCGACAATAGGATATTTAAGACTTTTTTTTTTCATTTCTATTTTAAGAGAAAAATATATGGTCATGTTAAAGTCAGACAGCATTTTAGCTTCACCAAATGATTCATAATTAAAATTGTTGGTCTCATTTTAAAATGTTGACAGAATGGCCAGCAAGGCCAATCAAAAATAAACATGAATATAAAAAGCTTTATTAAAATTAACACAATACAGTGATGATGAAAATATTTGTATTATTACAGTGCTGAATCATAAAAACGTAATAGTTTTATTTTTATTTTGCTTTATATAAGCTAAATTCTTTTAAAATTCAAGAAATAGCAAGTTTTAGTAAACAAAAATAATAATACCAGTTAATACATGACAATCGGTTTAATACAGTGTAGCAAGATGTATTAACCAAGATTGAAAATAAAAACGTAAGTAAACTCACCAAATAATCCAACATCAGGAGGATACTTAAGAATTCCTTTAGATTTTCCTTTAAAAGGTTCAGAGAATGACCATGTTGGTAAACTTCTTTTCCCTAATTACAAAGGTGGTAAAGTTGATGCAAGTTAGACAGCTTTTTCATCAAATAATTAGTACTTCATATCATATTTGTCCTATCATTATTACAATGGAACAACAGCAAACGAATGCAAATAAAATAAGAATACAAATACTAATTAATATCATTACTTCCACAATGTTGTGACAATGAAAATATTTTGTATTGCTACAGTACTGAATCATCGAAAACTAATAATTTGATATAATTTGATTTCTTTGGCTTTATATACAAGATAAACTCTTCTAAATATCAAAAGACAATATGTTTCGAAAAAAACCCAATTTCTATCAGTTGAATATTATCATTATTTCCACAATGCATTATCAATGAAATTATTTTGTACAGAATTGAATCATAGAAAAATAATAGTTTTATATAATCAGATTTATCTGGCTTCATATACAGGATAAACTCTTCTAACAATCAAGAAATAATATGTTTAGGAAAAACCCCAGTTTAATATTTCCAAAAATAATATATAAAAAAATGTACTAACTAAGTTAATTAAATTAAAACATAGTAAATTCACCATATAATCCAACATCATTGTTTTTAGAATTATATTTAGGAAGTAACTTAGATTTTTCTTTGAAAGAGTGACTCAATTATCAATCCTCTTTTTCCTATGAAAAAAAAATATATGGAAAAGTTGATGCAAGTGAGACAGCTTTTTTCATCATTATGATAGCGTACGTTGCGCGACTTTACGTTTACACGCAACAATTAGAAGCGTCCGATTTACAATGCGCCCTCTCTTTAGGATATAAGGAACAAAAGTAACATACTTGGTAACAAACTTTTGTGTAAATCGAACACCCTATCTCAGATCCATGGCAATGACTAGAACGCCCTCTTTCAAAACTGATTACTTTTCTGTGCCAAATCGACGCTTCTATTTGTTAAGCGTAAAATCAGAGAGAAAGCTATCTTGTGTTTATAAGATCTTTCATTAGGAGGCTAGGGAGGGGAGTGTTTTATTTGTGAGAACAATCTTGTTACTGTGGCAGGAATTGAATCAAATAAAAATATGAATAATGTATAAAAGATAATTTCTATCATTATTCCCAAAATACAGTGACAATGAAATTACTTTGTATTGTTACAGTTTTTAAATTTATATATAGAAGATAAACTCTTCTAAAAATCAAGAGGTAACAAGAAAAAAAAAAAAAAACTCCCACAAATACCAATTAAATAAATAGATGTCAATCTCAAAATGTATCAACTAAGTTAATAGAAAATAAAAAATCCCCAAAAAATACATCTTCAGAAGATATTACATCAGATTGACCTTTGGAAATTGATATAAAAAAAATATGTGGTAAACATGTTGCAGCTTTTTTCATCATATGAATGGTAATTCATATCATATTTTTATCTCATTAATAAAGCAGCAAGCAAAGCGCAGTCAAATAAGAATATGAACATATAAAATTATAAATTTCCAAAATGAAGTGACAGTGAAATTATTTTGTATTGCTACAGTAGTACATTGTTGTTAATAATATTTGGCTTTACAAATCATATAGTAGCCTACAAGATGAAACATTTTCCTAAATCTTCTAAAAAAAAACCCCACAAAATGAATTAAATAAATAGATGTCAATCAGTTTAATTATACTGCAAAATATAATATGGTATATCAAAAAATAAAAATTAAACATAAACCCTTCATAATCTTCCTTTCTCTATTTAAAAACAAAATACCAATGCAGTGACAATAAAATCACTTTACATTGCTACAGTGTCGAATAATAGAAAAATAATAGTTTGATATAATTTGAATTAATTTATTTGACTTTACAAATCATATAGTAGCCTACAAGATGAAACATTTTCCTAACTCTTCTAAAAAACATGAGATAACAAAGATAACAAAAAACCCCACAAAATTAATTAAGTAAATAGATGTCAATCAGTTTAATTATACTGCAAAATATAATAATATTATTATGTTAATAACATATTATGTTATATCAACAAATAAAAGTTAAACATAAACTCTTTATAATCTTCCTTTCTCTATTTGAAAACCAAAAACCAATGCAGTGACAATGAAATCGCTTTGCATTGCTACAGTGTTGAATAATAGATTTATCGATTAAAAAAAATGGTAAAGTTAGACAGCTTTTTTTTTTATCATATGACTGGTAATTCATATCATATTTTTGTCTCATCAAAGCCAAATTAAATAAGACTATAAATTACCAAAAAGATAATTAAAGATAATTAATATCATTATTTCCACAATGCAGTGACAATGAAATTAGTTTGTATTGCTACACTATTGAATCATACAAAAATATTAGTATGAAACAATTTGATTTGATTTATTTGGCTTTACATACAAACTCTTCTGAAGACCTAGAGATAACAAGTTTCGGAAAAAAAAAATTCACAAAATCAATCAAATAAAGATGTCAATCAGATAATTATATTGCCAAATATAATATGTTCAAAATGTATCAACCAAGTTAATTGAAAATTAAACATAAACTCGCCAAATAATTCAACATCAAGGTCTTCAGAAGGATACTTAGGCACTAACTTAGATTTTCCCTTAAAAGTTTTGGAAAATGACTTTCTTGATAATCTTCCTTTCTCTTTAAAAGCAAAATACCAATGCAGTGACAATGAAATCACTTTGCATTGCTACAGTGTTAAATAATAGTTTGATATAATTTGAATTAATTTATTTGACTTTATATACAAGATAACTCTCTAAAAATCTATAAATAATAAGTTTCGGGAAAATAACGCACAAATACCAAAATAAATAAAGGTTAAAGAGTTTGATATTGCCAAATATAATGTTTAAATTGTATCAACCAAGTTCATAATGAAAATAACAGCATAAATTCACCATATAATGCAACATCAAGATCTTTAAAAGGAATTAATTCAGATTTACTTGTAAAAATTGATATTAAAAAAATGTGGTATTATAGTTGTTGCAATTTAGACAGCTTTTTTCATCAAATATCTCATAATTCATATTCTATTTTTTGTCTCAAACAGTGGCAAGCAAAGCCAATTAAATAAAAATATACAATATAAATATGAATACTACTAATAAAATTATAAATTTCCATAATGCAGTGATGATGAAATTATTTTGTATTGCTACAGTACTTTGTTCATAATAACAGTTTGATTTTATTTTGATTTGATTTATTTGGCTTTACAAATCATACAGTAGCCTACAAGATAAAACATTTTCCTTAAAATCAAGATCACAAGCAGTAACAAATTAAGGGTGGGTTGAAACATTTTAAGGGTAGTTTATTGCAAACCCAGCTGTATCAATGGGTACCAGCAGACTGCTGGGGACTAACCTGCGATGCACTAGTGTCCCCTCCAGTGGCAGTACAGCTCTCATCCGCTTCACAATACAGAAACTGGGGATAAGCTCCACAACTATGAGCCGTAGTGGCTTGGAAAGGATTTAGTATATAAATGTGGAGGTCATAAAAAAAAAAAAAAAAACCATTTGGGAGCCACTTAAGAATGTACAACTTTAGTGGAAACACAGTGACCAGAAGCAGTTGAACATGATATTTTTGCAATTGACTCTACTCGGCTGTACAAATACCAGAAAAAAAAATTTAAGTACAATATGTAGGGCATGAGGCCAAGGAAATGAAATGCCTAGAATAAGATCTGGATTTCCTGAAGCTAACACTTGCTCTTATGCACTGGTTAACGTGGAATAAGTGGTTAATAAGGAGAGCTGGTTTTGGAGACTCGTGCTGTACTGACCATCACATATGTAACATGTGTTCTGCAAAAAATTAAAAATATTAAATTTCTGAGATAGATTACACCTGCTAACCATGAATGATAGATCCCACAGTTATTTAATACTATAGATTTTTAGAATATGTTGAGAATAATGCTGCTTCAGTAAGTTTTGTATACTCATTTGTGAGGAGACAATACATGAGAAAAAATATACATCCTCGGTCATTTACTAAAGGAGACAGTGTTCTAACACCTATGAACACTTACTGGCTAAAAACCAGGGGCCTTAATGTAAAAAAGCCCAAGATGATAATCCATGGGATAATGTCCATGGGTAACAAATTGGCTGACACATTTACACAAACTCCACTGTCATACTTATCCTCAGCCCCATGTTAGTAGGGCCTAGAGAAGCCTTAGCCAGGAAAAGCAGTTCTCTTTATTACAGATAAATATCTTCTGGAGGGGGTAGTGGATGGCACATCTGATGTGACACTTTTTTGTCTCTATTATAGACCAATGGTCATTTTATTGGGTGCATTTTGAAACAGAGCCACAAAAATCTCACAAAACACTGGGGAACTTCCTGCGGCCTAATCCTACCTGAGCAGCTAGCTATTGTCAAATAGAGCGCCACGTGCACACTGGTAACTACGTATTTCGAAGTGCGTAGGCCTCTGGAAGTCCCCCATTCTATGGTCTATAGGTGAAAATTAAAAGGGTAGTGTTTGTTTGATTTATTCTTTTACTGCTCTCGCAACAGCAAGTTGAAAAGATGTATATAGCTACGAAGCAAAGAAACCAAAATTAATTATTTGAATATTTTTATTATAGTAATTCCCAAAATTTACAGCATTCATTTTGAAGAGAACCCCCCCCCCACCACTTTACTTTGCAAAAGTAGCCTTGAAAAATAAGATCATCTCGAAAAGAAGCCCATCCAAGGTTTGATGTTTTACAGTGTTTTATCATGTAATACGCAGACGCACATAAATGTGTCTTCCTTCTATTACAGACAGTTTATATATTGAGCAAACTTGGAAAGGTTCTATTGATTATCCTATGAACAATAAATATGTTGAAGTTACAGCCAATGCCACTAGTTTAATTTGTATAGTAAATCTAGTAGTAATACACATTTCTATATTGTATCATACAATAAGTCAAAATTTAATTCCCTGAATAGCAGACAAATAGTATCATCTAGTCAAGACTGGTGTAAGTAAAGAAACTGACAGGTACGGGACTGCACAGTGAAATAAGGCTACCACTCTTGTTATTGTCAGAGATCTTTTTTTTTTCTTATTCTACATTTCTCCTAATTTTTTATTTGCATGATATCTCAAAATTGCCACAAGCTACGCACATGGCAGCTGCAATGAACACCACTGACTAGGTTGTTTGTCATCACTTCAAGATGTCTACCGATTCATGGAAAAGGCGTATTAAAATAAAAAATATTGGCGTTTGTGAGCAATACATTTTAATTTTATATAGGTAAGTAGTAAGTATATGAATAATTTTAATGCACTTGTTAGTTAGTAACTTATTCTAATTTGTTTTTGGTCTTTTTTCTGCATTTTTATAAGACATGGCCTAGGCCCGGGCCTAGGCTAGCCTATGTGATATTCATTGTAATACTACAAAACAAAATAACATCAATTTAAAATCAAATTTCTGAACATACTTGCCTTATATTTTAACTAGCAGGTGGTTTTATTGGTAGATTAGTTTGTTTTAAAGTGTGTAAGTATGATTGATTTGCATGCCAAATGAAATTAGTACCCTTATTTTGCTTTGTTTTACCGTAGTGTAATTCTCACCTAGGTGATACACCGTGTGGCTAAGGAAGTTTTGTTTTTTTAACATGTGCAGATTGTGCTTATCTGGCTCATTAAACAATACCACACATAAGGCTAATTAAAGTTAGATTGCTTATCAGCTAGTCTCCTATCCTGGTAACAGTTAGAAGTCCTTGATTTTACACTATCCTCCACGATTAAATGCGGTACAGGCGCAAATTATTATATTGGGTTTTTTGGAAGAGCTAATAAGATAGGAATTTTTAAATAAACAGAATGCTTATTTGTACAAAAAAAAAACATTATTAAAGAATTAAAGATACATAAAATTGGAAAAAAATATATTGAATACCTATACGCAATTCCAACCCACAACCTTACGTTATTTAGAACACATGCTTAACCGACCTCGCCATTCATGTGACATGCTTTATTAGTGGTAATGGCAATAATGTACAGTAATGTTTAAATAGTTTATTTGAAAAAAAAAAAAAACATTACTTAGAATGATCATCTGTATAAAATCAAAATACTTAAAATTGAAAATTTGTTGGAAATCTCCTCTAGATATGATCTTACAGATCTTTATGATTGATTGGACATTATTTTACCATAATTCATACTTTCAAGGGCCTAAAGATTTCTTTTACCTGAGAAGCGGATCACCTAACTCGTCCTTAGTGACGGGTTCATATCTAGTTTAGTTTGTAGTTGATTTTAAGTGTTAATTTGATTGGTGGGTGCAAAAATGTAGTTTGAGTAATGTGCAAATCTTTTTTATAGTTAAGAATTTCATTTTATTGTTGCTTACTTTTTGTTCCTTTTTGGATGCACCGTTAGGTTTTGTCTAACATGTGCCACTGTTATGAAAGTGTAATCCAATAAATATTGTATTGTATTGTATAGAGGATGAGGGAAAATTACAGGACCAACACCTAGTTTTAAAACTTGTTTATTTAATGAGGACAGAGAGCGAGACTGCCAATGCTCCCCAAATTAAAAAGAAGATTGATGGATCACATGCTTATCAATCAACGATGATGATAATCTCACACATTAGTAGGCCAAGCACACAGAGCACAACATTTCAGCCTCTGTATAGTGCAATATAGGCCTTGAGTGGAAGTATTGTAGGCCTATAGTCCTAGGCTAACGTGATACAGTGCTAGTATACTTTATAGCTAAGCCTTGACTCTAGGCATAGGACCACTACACACTTGCCTAGTAGTTGATAATGATAATGTGTTTGTTGTTACTCGTTTGTGTAGGCAACATTCATCAATCTAGGTTCTCTTCGAGAAGGTCAATGCCTGTTCGTCTACATTGCACAGTAATAGATCTACTAAATTTTGTGGACTGATCATCCCACACAAGGCGGAAACATACTCGCGAATTTTTTCATCAGAGCGATTACTGTATGTGTGTCATTGCGGGCTTCCTATGTTCTGATTGGCTAAAAGAAATCTATATTGCTTATGTGTACTGCAGAAAAAAAATATGCTGTCTGTTCAGGGAAAAATAACCCTTTTTACATGATTTTGGTCACACACATGCATCCCAGAGCAACATTTGTTCTCTTCTACTACTGCAACACCACCAATATAATATTATTAAAATAACTAAACTCACTTTTACTTGTTCCCACTACCTGTGTCTTCTGTTCATCACTTGATACTTTTGTGGATGTTTCTTCGAAAGTGGCAGGGGATGGCACATCAGGTGTCACACTTTTTGTCTCCTCTTTTTACATGAACAAAGAATGATTAATAATTTAATTTCTTAAGTCTAATACTAATATTTTTTCTTTAATATTAAAATTCATACTACTCTATTGTTGCTGGTAAAAATGTTTGCATCACAGACCAATTTTAGGAAGCCATTTACCAGCATTAACTTATTATTGAATTCTTTTTTGCATTCAATGTCATCTTTATCTTATTTTATTTTATGTTACTATTAGGTAATATAATTATCATGCAATAATAAATACAGCTCTCAATAGAGTGCTGCTCAGTAAGTCCACTTTATTACCATTATTTTTTTTAACTGTCTGTTTACCATTCAAGTCTGAGAAAATGCATAGAAATTACTTTAGGAGTGACATTTTAGAAGCAGATTATCCATGCAGGAATCATAAAGGATTAGGCAAGCCTCTAGCTGGCATTGATTGGGTGTTTGAATATTTGAGACTTTCAACATCTGCAATTGGGGTTTATTATTAAGGGCTCTTGTTGATTATTACAAAATTTAATTTATAACCAGTGTAAAATTTATAGGACTAGATTTTTTTCTTGATGTACTCTTTTACAAATTTTTAGGACTGGGGTTGTGTGTGTATTGATAATTTTCAGGCACCCTCTTAAAAATAATTTAACTATCTGTGAGGTGGATGACAGTTAATATGTATTCATAAAGTTCACCAAATGAATATTAGTAGTATACCAGGGAGATAATCTACATAGTTTGCAAGCAATTATATCTGGGTTTCAGAGACTCAAATTACATCAAATCTGTATACAAAATATGTACTAAATATCCTTAACAAATTTTTTTATTTTTTATTTTATTGTTTGATCTGTCTGCATTAGCAACAAAGAATGCGAGTCACTGATTGGTCAGAATATTTTTTGTCTCATGACAGTATTTGGAGATTGATGGTAAACCAGGCAACAGATTCTATTAGTATTGACTGCTGTGATTACAAGCAGTAGTCAAGCATAATGCATGACTTAATATAGTGGTTATTATACCAGAAATGTAAGAAAAGATCAAACTATCAATAAATAAATACAACAAACTTGATTTTATCAAGAAAAATATATATTATCACTTTGTAAAACATACGTAATCAGACTTTTTTTTATGGTAATTAATTGATCGGTGATGACATCATCGGGGCAAAGGCCATTCGTAAAATTGACTATTCATAAAATTGACGTTCGTGAAATGGACGTTTTACTGTACATCCTGCAAAGCACCTCATGATCCATAACTTAACAGGGGTTGTACGGTCCAGTTCACTGGGGTAACCAGCTACTTGTCTCGAAAGATGTACTGAGTTCTTTAGTGCACATGAGCCAATTGTGTACACTGGGCCTGTGGTTTATAGTCCTTATCTGCAAAGACTTTTTTCAACACCAGAACCAGCGCCGACATTATGGCTGTAAATTGCATCGCCCCTGCCTTAATCACTTGATCATTCAATCTATATCTTTCTTTTGGTTTTTTTAAACATTCACCTCACACACATGTTTTATTTTTTTTATTGCAGCTTTAGTTTAGATAACAGTAAGTTAAATTGATTTTTAAAATCTTCCATTGTCTAAAAAAAAATAATTAAAAATATGAGATACTGAAAATAGGATTTTCTATTCATTATATATTTCTTGTCTATAAGTCAAAATTGAAGGAAAGTACAGCTCATGGGAAGAATGATTAAGAACTTACCTTTCACCAGAAGCTGTGCTGTACATGTAACTTCACCCAGATGGTTAACTGCTTTGCATGTGTAATAACCTTCATCTTCCTGTATACATTCTTGAATATGTAATTCACAAATGCCTTCCTCTGTATGTTTGACAGTATATGCTGTCACATCTGTAATCTCAATGTTATCAAAATACCATGTAACCTGTGGTGGAGATCCAAACATAAATTACATTTGTGAATTTCAGAGAATGGAAATGTACTATTATGGCACTAAACAGTGTTATAATATTTTATTAATAATAACATTTGAAATGGCAATAATGTAGTTATTGTAAATGATAACACCAGTCAGTTATGATGCAGCTGTGCACAAGTTAATAATTAGAGATTAAAATAACAGCTCAGATTTGTGTTGAGACAAAAAAATTTTCATAACTAATTTTATTTAATAATTAGAAATAGTGATGATAATGATAATCAACAAAATGTTAATGAGTGATTTAATTTTTCTTTAACAGTGATGTCAACATTTCTGCTAAAGTCATGGATCATGCAATTTAGAACAATGTTGCCTTCTATTGTTAAATGATTTTCATTGTACTGCTATAAACCTTGAAATAAAAAAACAAAACAAACAAATGATGCTGTGAATTATTGGTCATTTTCCTACAGTACCTTCACCTATTACCAACAGTCTATGTGATATTATTATCACATTATAAAAGAGGTGTTACCTGGGGTCTAGGTATGCCAGCAACTGCACACTGAAGAATTTCTGTAGATTCTCCATCTACAGCAATCGACTTTGTTTTAAGTTCCTTAGTGAAGTATGGAGCACATTCTTCTACTTCTGGGATTACTGACAGTTCAGAGACCTCTGATATTGGGGCTTTTTCGTCCTGTTACATAAAAAATGAAGTTTCCAACTTAATATCTGACAAGTTAAAGTAGGACCTCATTCAAAATAAGTTTTACTTTTAAGAAAATTTTCATGGGTAATACTTACATCATATTTTGTTGCTATTTGTTTGTCCTGTCATGTGCGATTTTTTTTGTTTTGTGAATACTTTGATGATGTGAAATAAACTGAACTGAACAGCAAGGTAAATAATTCCTCTGCTGTGTAGTTTTATCTTAGCAAGAGATGTTTGAAAAGATTGATTTCTATATATTCTGTTCGTTGGTGATACAGTGACTCAACTCAATTACGGAATGTGTGATGTTTCTCTTAACATTTAAAAAAAACTATGATTCAAGCAGGCTTTAATACACCAATAACAATAATAATAATATTTATATTAAATTTAACATAATATAAAAATATAATGATTATTTTATTATGTAAAAATAAACTTTCAATTAATATGTAATTTCATGTTTATTTCATTAATTAAATTTTTAATTCATACAAGGAAAACTGAAATTAAAATATTTAAAAACATAGGTATATTATATCAATAATAATAGTAAAAATATAAATGACTTTTATTATGCAAACAAACCTTCAATTAATATTAATAAATGTAATTTTATGTTTATTTCATTAATTAAATTTTTTTAATTCATAAAAGGGAAATTGCAATTAATATATTAAAAAACATTTCATACTAGGTATATTTTTATCATCTTTCTTCCTTTCTATATCTTTAATGTAATAAAAATATTTTATATAAATTGATTGCTCACTTCCTGTTTTAGTTATTAATAATATAGTCTCAATATTATAATTGTGCCTAGGTACTCAAATCACCTTACAACTTTTTGCTAGTAAGACCCACTGACGAGCTAGCTAAAGACAGTTCTGATGACGAATACTGTCACAATTTAATTGTGCTTCAATTTAATTAATAATGTATTAGTTGTTTGTGTGATAAATTGTGTGAATCCCAAAAGATCAGCATGGTTTATAAAATAATAAAATAAATCATACAATCTGTCAGTCTTACTATTTTCAAATTATTATAATGTCTTTTTTTGTTGTTGAAACACATTACTTGTTTTAATCCTTTTTGGCACTGTGCAAAATGCATGAGATAGATTTACCTGTAAATGGAATTCTGGTTGTAATTTTGGTGGCCGGGTCTCAACTGGTGTTTCAGTAATTTCAGCAACAGAAAACAGTAAAGAAATGAAAAACAAACAAAAATTGATTCTGATTTATTCTACTAATTCTGATTTAAAACTAATAACTATTTTATTAAAATATCAACAATATTTATTCTTTAATTTGTCAATAATACCATAAATTTAATTATCATTATGTATTGTTAATACCATAAATGTAATTATCATTATGTATTGTTTTTCTTGTAGATTACAAACTGTAATAAAATCAATCATTAGTACTGACCAAAAAGAATACATAAAGAACAGATTTATAGGTGAGAATATACTGTAAGGCTTGTAGAAGATATTATGCACTATTGTAAAGAAGATTACAAGGAAGGTGTTCTTCTCTCCTTAGATTTTCACAAAGCCTTTGATTCTGTTGACAGAAACTTCATGGTAGCTGTTTTAAGACATGCTGGTTTTGGTGAATCTGACTCTGAATGTGTTATTAGTAATAATGGATGGATTTTCAGTATTTTCAAAATGTATAGAGGCATAAGGCAGGGTTGTCCTTTATCTGCCCTTTTATTTATAATAGTTGTTGAGATTATGGCTACAAACATTAGAAATGATGAAATTTTTCAAGGTATTATTCTTCCAACAGATAAAAATATACAGGCGAAAATATCACAACTTGCAGATGACACAATTATCTTTGCAAAAAAAGATAGCATAGAAAGAGCCTTACACCTTGTTGATATTTTTTGTAAACACTCCAATATGAAGCTTAATATTAATAATACTAAGGCAATGTGGTTGGGATCTTTGAGAAATAATGTTGATAAACCTTTTAACTTAGATTGGGTAAAAGAATTGAATTCACTTGGAATTTACATTGGTTATGACAAAGCAAATTGTGCAGTACGCAATTGGGCGCAAAGGATGGTTAATTTGGAAAAAGTGTTAAAGCAATGGAAAACAAGAAACCTTACAGTATTTGGAAAAGTAACAATCATAAAAATGTTAGGACTTTCGAAAATAATCTATAATGCAAGTGTGATTGAAACTCCTGATTATATTGTTAAACAGATTGATAAACTAATAGCAGATTTTATTTGAAACGGTAAAAAAGCAAAGATCAAAAGAGTATCTTTGATTGGTGACTTCACAAGGAGGTATTAAACTACCAGACTTCATATCGCAAGTAAAAGCCTTAAAATACGCATGGTACAAACGACTTCTTCATTCCGAAGAAGGTATTTGGAAAGTTATTCCAAGATGGTATCTTTCAAAGATTGGTCCTGATAACTTACTCTGTAGAATAACAAGTGTTGATATGTTAGATAAAAATACAAAGATAAAGATACCACAATTTTACAAAGACGTTTTACTCTCATTGTCAGAATTTAATGTTATAAATCAAAGTAATCCCATTAACTATAAAGATATTATCAAACAAAATATTTGGTGTAATTGTCTGATTAGTGTAGAATGAAATCCATCTGGTATCGACTCTGGATTCATGAACATTAACGATATTCTTATGGTTAATACATGGAAAAATTACCCGGAAATTGTTAGTAAACTTAAGGGTAATGCCAATTGAATGATTGAATATTTGAACATCTTAAATGCTATTCCAAAACATTGGAAAATTGTATTAATTCATATAAAGGAAATGCACTTGCCCTCGATACATTACAGCAAAATAATGTGCTTAAGACTGTCAAAAGAAAAATTGTTTATAATCACTTTGTATCAAATGTTTATGCTATTCCATCCTCTCAGAGCAGATGGGAAGATGATTTCAATGTTGATAACTGGTCAATTGCATGGAAGAACAAAATTCATTTAATTGATGAATTCAAAATTACTCAATTTAATCTAAAACTTTTACATAGAATTATCCCAACAAACCAGAAGCTATTTAAATGGAAAATAAAAGCAACTGATATTTGTACAGTTTGCAAAATTCGTGAAGATGATGAACATCTTTTTTTTCCCTGTATTGAAGTTAATACTTTTTGGAATAAAATCAATACTATTATGTCAAATTTTTGTAACATTGAAGTCAACTTTAAACTTATTATCTTGGGATGTCAAAATAGGCTTGCTAATTGGTTGATATCTATGGGGGCATTTAGCATTTACAAGAGAAAAATTCTATTAGAAAATTACCAGTGGGGTAGTAGATCTCTATTTGCTCTATTTATCGCCGAGATAAAATGGAGGATCAACTGCAATAAGATATTTTGATCTGTTGCATCCAGGGAATTTGGTGCCTTGATTTTCTGTATCACTGATGTAAAAAACCAATAAATTAACAATACAAATAAACAATATAATAGAAAATAAAATTTTTTTTAAATACTTAAAAATGTGAAAATATTAATGTTGAAAAAAATAAATAAATAATACATTTATTGATGATGTTCGGTCATTTTATTGAATTTGATTTGAATCTTGTGTTGTTTTGATGGAATGTTTTTTTTTTGTGATAAATAAAAGTGGTGGTTTCACTACAAAAGATTAAAAAAAATGTATTGTTTTTTAAAATTTCAAAGTAATACATATCCAACCCTAATTACGTGACACTTATTTTTTTTAAATTTTATCACAAGGTGCGACTTCAGTAGTATCAAAATATAAATAATTCATTTAAATTCATATTTTGACACCTTTTGAGCAACACGCCATAATTTTTCTCCCGAATCCTAAGAATGAATATTAGTATAGGTCTATGGCATGTGTTACTTTGTTGAATGAACTGAATATCAATTTTGACCCTTGCAATTTCATTTTTTTTTTCTTTTGTTATGAACTTCCATCTCAAAAGAAGATATAAACATGATGATGCCAATGCATCATGTGTACATTTGTGTATTTTGTGCAAATTTCTTTATTATTGTACACATAGCTAAATTTTCATGTTCTTGAATTTTTATATTGTAATTAATTGTCAAATTTTCATGACTTAGTTATGACAAAAATTTTTTTTCTGAATGTTAACGTGAACCACAGTCAGCACAATGTATGCGTGTATGAGAATGGAAAGAGAAAATTAAGATGGTCATATTAGGGTCTACTGCAATAGCTAAAACAATACAAATATATAGTGCACAAGTTACAGTATTAGATATCAGTTATTAAGTTATTCTGTGAAAAAAAAATAAATTGTCACAATTTTTTTTATATGCATGTGCTTTCAAACACACTTCTTTCTTTGGATTACCTACATAGCCAAGGAACAATCATCTTTGTTATTAGAAAAGAATTTAATTTTAAAATTTTAATCCAATTGCCTTTAAATTATTTCCACATTTTCCCACCTTTTCCTTTCAGCTTACTGAGTGCAGCTTAATAAATCCAGCATCCACTTAAAATGGTCAGCTAGCCTCATAATAAAAATCATAATGTTCTAATATTCTTTTTTTTCTCATTCTTTTTTGTTATTGTCCAGGTGGGACAGCACAAAACAATCCATCATGTAGTGGGACAAGATCTCAAAAGTGAACCTAATCACTATTGCACTAGCATGAGATCCTCAACTACCCAACCTTGCTTCACATAAATACAATGTTTTCAATAAAACAGGAAAAATGTTTTTTACAATATTACTTTCATTTTTTTGGTTGGTCGGTTCATATAGAAGATTATGGGTAGAAAATGGTAAATAAACGGAGAAACTATACTATATTTTTTTAAATTTGTTTTAGCCAGCGTTAGCACTACATACCTTGCTTGCCTTGACATTCTACCACTGATCAAGAGGTTTTTCCTTTTCTCCTTTTATTGAATTTCACTTTTGTGCAAGTAGTATTGCAACTACACTACATTATGAGTGGAAATACACCGTCTAATTTACGGCCAAATAGACCATGATTTAAGATGGAATGACCCTATAATTAGACTGGGTTCCAGTCCCTAATCTTTGTCTTAATCAGTTGAAATGCTTAAGAATAAATCGATTTTGGCACAAATGGCGTTCCATATTACTTATTTGCATGGCGTTCCATAGTATACTTTTTCTGGGATTAAAAAAGTTTCTCAACATAAACTGACGCTGGTGGCGCTTTCCGAAATGCGCTAATGTACTACGAAAAATCCATAAATTAGAGACTTGTGGCAAGTCTACCCTATAATATGCAAATTATTGCAAAAACCAGTATAATTAAAGCCCTATTTTTGGCAAAATTTCATTTTTTTGAAAATCTGATTTTTATATTAAAACATTACAAAGATTTATAAATATAATACAAAATTGCTTGTTTAACTGAATTTAGATATTCCTAAACATGAAAAAATGTAAAATAAGACTCAAATTTGTATTTTTGCGTTCCACATGTCAAAAAATAATCATGAATAAATTTTTCATTTTTGATTTTGCAATTAGTCTATAAAAATAATATATTAGTAGGCACAGGAAACATTTGCCTAGCAACACTACTAGGCTAGGCCTACACTTACCTCGATTTAAGTTCTGTTATTGGACATAAAAATCGGCCGACATGATATTTCTGTTGCTAGTGTTGACACTTGTGAAATATAATATTTTATGGAAACTTGTTTAAAAATGATTCCGACTGAGGTTTTGACAATAACAAACTTATCGCAGCAGGCCAACTTGATCGACCGCTATGTGCGACATGCGTAGTACAAAAACTAATCTCATTAGAGAGGGCACAATTTATTTATTGCTATCGAATCGGAGACGTAAACAGTTCGGTAAATCAGATTAATGCTTTTATTTAATAAATCGTGGGATGCATTAAAATATCTTATTAGAGTTCATGGCATTGGTAGGCAAGATAAAAAATAAAAAATCTGGCAGATTTGCAAAACAATTATTCTGTCTACCTCTGATACTGAAAACAAAATAATAAACTTGTTTAATGTAGCAGGTAACTGCTAACAAATAATAAATAATTAATATTTAATTTTATTTATTTAATTAAAACAGACAAATAAATAAAAATAATATAAAAGTGATAGGTATATACAACAAAAAATAATCTAAACTGTATGCTACCGTATGTAAAAGAAAAGGATGATAGTATTTTATAGAAAAGGCATGATGTCGTTTTTTGTGAATTTTGTTTTTTGGACCCAGTGGTTTTGAGACTAGGACAGTCCACATTTTGTTGAATCCTTCCTATCACTGTTTCCCTTTTTCCTCCTTTGTTGAGCTTTCTTTTTGCTTTATGTCCATTTTATTGTACCATTGAGAAAAAAAAATTGAATGAAATAATCAATGGATGTATAAGATTCTTTATAAGTTTCTACTTTGAAAATTTACTCATCTTACTGTATGTAACATATTCACATACATTAATAGCCACTCTCAGTATACTAGAAACAAATCAAACAATACCTAATAAAGTCAAGAGAACATCTTATATACGGTAGTGTATCACGAGAACTACTTTAAACTATATTTTCTGAATTTGCCTTGTTATTTTCTTTATTTGGAGTCACATATAAGTTGATATAGTTTCTTTTTAAGAGCCTGTCAATATTTTTGAGAATTTTATTACAATTTCAGATGTTGATTTTTTTTTATACTGAATGTGCCATCATAATAGAATAGATCAAATCCTGCAGTGTAGCTACTATTTCTTTACATTGCTCCCTAATTTAATGTTCTGTCTAGTAACCAGAGTATATTACTATCGTTTGCAATAAGTGTATTTTTAAACTTCTGCACTATAGCTGAACAATAAACGGAGATTGGAAATGTGACTGGATTCTATTGTTCTCTAGTTTCTGAGCTCATGCAGTGCATTGATATGCAAATAAGGTTGTTGGAACCGTAAGCGAGCATCTTTGGCACACAAGACAAGTGGATATTTTCGTGCTGTTATTGGACGTATTATATTTGTTAAAAAATGCTTAAACTTTTACTCTGACCATTCCTTTGAAAGGTAAGATACATAAACACATATATTGCAGTTTAAATGTTTGAAATATATGGTATGCATACATAAGGCTACAACAGGCTGATAACTCATCCACCCCTACCCTCAGCTGTCCAGGGCTAGGCCTAACCGGGTCCCGACACACGATAAAATGCCGGATTATAGGCAACATACTAAAGTTTGAACACAACTTATACATATTTATAAGCACATGTGTTCTAGAATCATTTACTACAACAGAAGTGGTATTTATTGGTGTAGAGAATTAAGTAAATCATGTTCAGGAATTAAGCCAATATGTATTTTTAATTTAATTTACTTATTTTCATATTTCTGACCATTTAGCAATATCATATGTTGCATACTTCAATTATTAAACACTTATATCTCTAATATTCATGAACCACTAGCCATTGGCGTGTGATATTCGAAAAGATTAGTTAAACCTGTGTAGAGACATTTAATCATCTTTATGGATTACTTGATTATGAATATGAAATACTGCTTTAAATTATGCCCTTGTTTAGGCCTATGTGTGGCTTAGGCAGTATAAGCCTGGCGGGGCAGGACCATTCCAGCCGCTAACAAGTTCGGCAGCGATGTGTGGATCCTAGGCTATATTTTAGGCTAGGCCTACAATTATAAAAATTAGTGCTGTAACAGAAACAAATGGAATTTGTTTTTGTCTATTTATGATATAGATTGCAGTAGGCCTACATCTCCATTCCTGTTGCAAATCATGTATTTTTTACATTAATTTTGTCAGCACACACAACATGATGATTATGGTACGCCTATACTATAGGCCTGTAATTTGTCCATGATGTCATCATGATGACCATATTTACTATTTAGGATATTTCACAATTGTTGTCAAATAAAATTTGATAGGCTGATATTGTTTCAAGGATGATTGCTGTATTTTTTGTTCAAATCTCAGTAAATGCTTACCTTAGTAAATCATTTACGAGGCTGTTAGTTATACTCCTAAGGTGCCTCTTTGTATGTTTGCCAAGGTTTTTTTTTAATGTATTCATGTACACTCACTGATAACAACTAATCTATAATTTTACACTCATAGGAAAATAAAATACTGATTGAATATAATATTGAGTATTTTTGCTTCATAATAATGTTCTTTTTCAGAATATGTTGGGCTTAAAATATGATGTTTTGTACTTGAATATTTCTTATTATGAATGTACCTAGGCCTACCTAAAAGACATTTTTCTTGATTTTACAGGCAATGATGACGCTGATGATTATTTGTTAATGCTTGGCACTATGATGAACTTGAATATGAAGATTATAATAATTGGTCGTGTTTGACATATCAGAAATTGCGAATGGATTGTGATATGATTGAAACTATTGTACTCGGTAGCACTGGTTTTGAGGAAATGGAGAGAATGAGGACAAAGTTTTCTTCCCCACAAAAACACCATTGCATTTGACAAAGAATTCAATCTTTTTGTTACTGTTCCTAACAAGTGCTTATCAGAAAATCATCCCTATTTGCAAGAACAAATCTGCTTAAGGTTAGACGTTAATGATGGTCTACTTAAAATTTTATTGAATTTCTAAAGTTTTTTTATTTGTTTTTGGGCAGACAATGTATCTTCAGTGGCGTCTCTAGAATATAATTTATGGGGGGCTAAGATGTCCGACTGGGGGCCTAAGTATTTATGGGTGTAACTATAGCGCGCAGCGTTATCTGAGGGCCGAAGGCCAGAGCTAAGGGTGGGTATGGGAGAGGGTGTCCCCTTCTCCCAAAACAAGATTTTTTTTTTTAAATTGGGACTTTTTAAAATTGGAATGGGCGGAAATGGCTAGGATGGGAAAACTAGGCCTATTTTTTTTTTTTTTTTGGTCCGACTGCCCGACGAGCTTTAGCCGATGGGGTGGGGGGCTTGACCAGACCGATGGGGGGCTTAAGCCCCCTGCCACTGTATATCTTATAAACAAACTAAAATAATCAAATCAAAGATACAGTTTAACTAGTATAGGACTTCAATAGTTTAGTCTGCTATAACAGGCATGTCTTTCAACCAACTACTGTTCCCACTTTTTTCTGCATGTACAGTAAATGAAACCATATCGAAATTAAAAAGATTGGTTTGTCAAACTTGTTTCGACCTGATTTTTTTTTTTTGCATGCTTTAAATGAGATGTAAACCATCATTACAGGCTGCAACCAAGTGCAGCACTAATGTCACATGTAAACATATTTCACAATTCACATAAGCTGAGACAACTAAACTGTAATAAATGCCATCATGATTCTATATTTCGATTTTCTTCATTCATCATATCAACATTTTTATAAATTTATGTTCACACTAGTGCTTTTTTCCATCTACAGTGTATCTCAACTGAATTCTGAGTGACTAGGTATGAGACTATTAACTATACAGGGCGCAGAATTAATGCAAGTGAATTATAAAATTGGCCAGTGGTATTTCAACCGCCTTCCACCACCCCCCACCACCCAAAAAAAAACATACCGCTTGAATTGTAACTGTCGTTGTGCCTACAGCAATACCATATACTACTAGTACTATGCTATGTTCACCACCCAGAAATTTTGTTTTTCTTCATTGTTTTTAGCTCTAAAATTAGATAATACTGATTGATTATTTTATTGAATGATCAATATACATATTAAACAAGTATTCATGGAATTGTGTTTAAGTAAAATATACATATTTAAGAAGGTTTTAAGAAGGTAAAAAAGGTCCAAACGAATTGTGTAGGGCATACAATGGAATCAGGCAGGCTAGCCCCTCAGACTTGGCTGCTTAGTTAGACCTGCTGTAGGCTGATGACAGGTTGATATTTTTCTCTTGTGTTTTTGTATCATTTCAATGAAGATACTGAGTACAAGCTAGGACTACACATACACCCCCTCTTCCCCTCCCCCTTCCCCCACGTCGGACATTATGTCGGCACTGCTGGAACCACTGCTGGTTTCAGGGCAAGCCTATTCGGTAGTTGTTTTTATTTACATGGTTCACTGATTATGAACTGAGCAGTAAGCAGGCAACAAAAGCAGGCAACACTCAACGAATCGCCGGGATAGAAGAACAATGGAAATTTAGGGTCGTTTTTAATCTCTGTGTATAGTTGTCTCAGATAGAAGGAATTAATAAAAAAAAAACCAAACCAGCACTCAATAGAGTGCATACCTCTGCTTCATTTTATAACATGATTTATTTAATTTCTGTATCTCACCCCAGTATTCTTAAAACAAATTTTAGTCGTAGTTTGAGCTAAAACTTAAAAATTACGTCATTTCGTATTCTTAAAACGAACTTCGACTAGCACTATGACTAAAATGATACCTCTGCAGGCTGATTTTTTTAGTCAGCCTAGGGTCAGGCTAAATCGCCAACTTGAAATATTTACCCCACTAAAAACGTGTTTTTGTAACTCATGATAATGTGAAACGAATAAAAACGATTGTATACGCAAGTTTGATATATCTTTGGTGTGTTAAACAAAAGAGACATCAAGTTTATTTTCCAAAAGAAGAAATTAACATGTTTTGTTAGCCACATGTGATAGTTCCTGATTTGCACAAAGTCCCCTCACGTTGCGATCACCTAGCTTCATCATAACAACAACAAAGATGGTGCCGCCTTTGTTCGGGCTCAACTATATATTCTCCAAAGAAAGTAAATTTTCAGTGGCTGTTCAAATTCTTTATCGTAATATGTTAACAACTAATTTAGGTATTATTATAGAAAATTAATTAAGCGAATAATGGTCTATTATGAATTATGAGGAAATACGTTTTTGAACCACAGACGGCAGCTTAATATTCATCCACGTTACCGGATCTCTAAAATTTTATCTGCTTTTTAAGTTAGCCCTTTTCATTGGTTAGTTTGATAGTCGTGGCTTGCCAGTCGTCTTCAGTTGAACTAAAACTAGGACTTGTTTAGTCGTAGTTAAAACTTCGACTATGTTGTTTGTGAATACAAATTGAAGTTGCAACAAGCACTAAATGAAGTTCTAGTTCGAAGTTTGACTAAAGTTTTTTTTAAGAATACGGGCGTTAGTCTTGATCTTTCTTCCAAAACATTTAATCACCTCTCACTTACAACAATATGCACTGCCGCATTAATGTATAATGATCCATTTATTTTGCAATAAACAAATGGTGGTAGCAATACCAAATAGCAGAGCTGACAATACTTACCATACTCATCTAAGTCTTGCAAAAGTTTATCAACAAATTGTTCTTCACTGGCATTGATGACAGTAAATGATGCAAACACAGGAGGTACAGCAGAATCTTCTGAAATTTTGACTGGTATTATCTTAGCATCATCAAGTGCTTTTGCTTCAAGCATTTTTACAACAACACTGTGTGCAGCATACTTAGAATATTCAGTCAATGGTTTTGGTGAAAATGCAATGATTACTTTCCTGCTTTTTGCTATTAAATCATTGATAGCTTCAGGTCTGCTTAACCTCCAATGTTTGAGGATAGTAAATATGAAATCTGGTCTTCTTTGTGTTAGGTCCACCACCATCTGACTTTCCCATTCAATTTCATCACTTATGATGCCATAGAAGGAATCATATTGAACTACAAAAAGAAAGAAAGAAACCTCTAAATTAAGTATATGGAATAATATCATTTTTGAATAGTATTATTTTATAAAAAAATTATATTGGATTATGCTATTGCTTTCAAGTGTTCATAGGGTAAAGCCCTCAAGCAAGGTTAAATAGAAGAAAAAAAATAACCTACTGTTTTGTAAATGAAAATATTTTGCAGGTAAATCTTTGTGGTACTCATGCCAAAAATGATAAGACTTGCATTGACAATGTAAAGTGGTTTGATAGAGTTGCATTGACAATGTGAAGTAGTTGGTTTTTAATTTTAGAAACAAAATGCAACAATTAATTGACTATGATCATGCTGGCCTCTATTTATATATAATCGGTATCTTTATTCAAAAAACTCCTTCATAAAAAAATACATTTGCAGCAAAAAGCTGAATTGAAGTATTTTGTACAAAAGGAAAACAAGAACGGGAGAAAAACTCAAAAAGCAAAAACATCACATTAAGACAATACAAAAGCAAACCCAAACCATCAGTTCAAAAGTTCACTACCTTGAAATTGCACAATTTGATTTATTTTTCAATTAATTTCATTAGATAAGTGAAGGGTTTTTTTTAAAAAACAAAACAAAAATATTATACAGTAAAAATATGAAATTCGTATGTTCATTTCTACTTGTTGAATATTAACCACCAACTTTTAACATCAAATACCACTGAAATAAATCTTTTTTACTTTATTAATCACATTCATCATATATTTACTCACCTCTTTCCTTTAGCCTCATAAGGGCAGATTCATATTCTTCCCTATCAACTACTGTCTTCCATTCTTTAATAAAATCCCCTTGAAGATCGTCTGGGACTATTAACTTTGCAAAATCTTTTATTAGTTCTCCGCTTGAATGTATTTCCCATAAATTCATCAATGCATATGGATCATAAACAGAAAGATGAAATACTATAGATCCCTTGGATATATCATCAATATGCAAATTTATGTTTTTGAGATACATGTAAATTCTTTTAAATTGTGTTGAAAATTCTGGAAGATCCTTTACTGACAACCTGTCAATATTTTCTGAGAGTTCATTCACCATATCAAGAGGAGTCTTTTGTCCTGGTTCATCTAGTCTCCGACGTTTTAATCCTAAATGGAAAGCTATGAATAGAAAGAAAATTATGTTTAATATTGTGTACTGCAGCTCAACATCAAAAGTTGGCTCATCTTTTACAGTGTTGACGTAATAGACCCGGTGATACAGGTTGAGCACTAACATTTTCAACAGCTACCCAGAGAATGGCCTGAAACTTTCTTGTAAAGTCAAGGTATTGGTATTTCATACCTAGAACAAACTGTCAATTTTCTCCATTATAAATCCTAAATTTTAAATTTCTATACACTAAACATGCATCATACATTAACGTGCCACCTTTTCAAACACATTTTTGGTCACAAACATGAACCACTGAGGTCTATTTGAAAGACCCCCCAAAGTTTCACACATTAAAATCTAACCCTTAAAAATTTAAATTCTTATTCTCATATAATAAAGACACATTATTTGAAACTATGAACATTCAATTAGCTAAGGTTTCAAATTGGTTTAATTATCATTATACATTAATCATTTAAACAAACTCACTTGAGTTAGTGAAACCATTTTCAACTAAACTGTCTATTGTAATCAATATTTATATACAGTACCACTTTTATCAGTTAACTTTGTATATGATAATATACAATAAAAAAGAACAGCAATGAAAAATCACACATTACCTTCACCAAAACTATTCCCTGAGTTTGAAGATGTATTTGGAATGTCTATAAATAAAATTCAATTGAAATTAAAATATTAAATATTTTTGAAAATTAAACATGAAATAAGACTTGAGGCCTGTGTTGATCCCAGTGAGAGGCCGAGAGGGGGATTGGACTCTGACTGAACAATCATTAGTATGAATTGCTGACACAGAGAAAGCATGAGTGGTTCAAATTATTATATACTTTAACAAGTCTAAAAAAATATAAAGAAATGAATAGTAACCCATGGTTTCAGGGTGTTATTTTAAACAGTTTTGATTGAATAGACAACGGCGGTGTGGAGCGCCAAGGCAAGGGCAGCCTACGTTGTTAAGAATTATTATAAACTTCACAGTTATAACTCAATTTTACAGTTGAACTCTGTGCTATATGCATCCTGTGATTATTGTGAACGTTATTTGTGGTGTAATGTCGATATTTTGTGGTATATTTTCACATTAATTATGATGGTCGTTTTTTTAGGTTGAGCTAGGCCTGGTGCACGGAGTAGGTAGCAGCGCTGAACTAACCTATCATGCTTGAGCGAGCAATTGATTGGAATCAAAGGAATTGCAACACGGGCCTAGGTATACTCAGCCCAGCTGGTTGGCATTCATCGTCTCATTTCGACCACTGAGGCATTTTAAAAAGTGAACATTGTTTTTTATAGTGACGGCAATCCACGCTGATATTTTGTACAGATATTGAGTATCAGTAAGCGGAAGAGATTGAGATTATGATTACCTACTCATCTTCTGTACTCAGACATTTAAACCCGAAGTGCAAAACAAATCGCAAAGGAAATGGAAATATTTTACCTGCAGATATATGGTCAAGGCTTACGTCCCTTGGATTAGCCAAAAAGAGGTTGCCGTGCTGGTAGAATGAAACAACGTAAAATACATACAATAATTTCAACTGGAATGCACCACAAGTATAAATTGTTCCGCAACAATGGAAACAGAGATAGAGTTTTGGTGGAAATTATACGTAAGTCTACAGCTGTTAAACAACCAAAACCATCATTCATAACGATGATGATGTTAACAAATTCCTGTTCCATTCTGAATAAAATGGATGAATTTTCACCGATTATTACAACTGAAAAGTTGATATCTTTTTAAATATTTTATATGTTTATCTTGTATATAGTATTTATTTTATGTGAAACTGGGTGAGTGGGAAACACTGACATTAGTCACAGTGATTAAGTTCGCTTTAGTGTTTCCATCCAGCTCACCCAGTTGATTTTATGTGTTTTGTCTGTTTTAATTGGAAATAAAAGAATAAGAATAAGAATAAGAATAAGAATATTTGTGTGGTATCCGAATCATGGGTAACACCAGAGACGACCGCAGAGCAATACAGCATTCCAAATTTCAATATATTCAGTAAACATAGAGAAAATAAAAGAGGAGGCGGCATTCTTGTTTATGTGAGATATCATATGACTGTCAATGTGCTGGAAGATATACAGGTACCTCCTGAACTAGAAATTATATGGTTGTTGATTGAACATCCAAAAATGCCCAGAATTGCTCCATACTTTGTGATACAGTAGCTGCTGTATACATTCCACCTGATTCACCAAACCAGGAATTACTCATCAACCATCTAAATTCTACTGTTGATTTTATAAGGACATATAAATCACAGGCTGGTATAATACTCATGGGAGATATCAATAACACCAAAACCAAGCACCTTTGCCTCAGAAACCAACTTAAGCAGATTGTTACCTCTCCTACAAGAAACCAAGCCATTTTAGATTTAGTAATAACGAACATTCCTGATCTATACTCTGTACCTGTAATTAAACCACCCATCGGTCGCAGCGACCACAATTGTATCTTTGTAATGCCTAAACAAAAATTGAAAAACAACTATGTTAAAACAAAAGTTTCTCAGCCTATTACGGATTCTGGCCTAAACCAGTTTGGAAGATGGATCCAGGAACAATCCTGGTCTAAGTTAAGGAGAGTTGATGATGTGCAATTGAAGGCAAATGCCTTTTATGAAATGCTCAATCCTGCCATTGAAAAATATTTTCCAGTAAAAGTAACTAGAATCCATAGGGACGACAGACCTTGGATGACAGGTAAAATTAAAAAGGTTATTAAAAAAAGACAAAGGGCATTTGCTAAAGACAACGAAGGAACCAAATTATCTTCGAAATAGAAAAAGCTAAAAAGTTTTTTTATGCCAATAGGATTAAATGTCTTAAGCAAACAGAACCAGGAAGGTGGCATAGGGAAATATGTAATTTTACAAACATGGGTAAATCCAACATATCTATTTCAATTCCAAGCATTGATCCCAATAGCCATGGTTTGATTGCCAATGAGATAAACAAACATCTGTCCAGTTTCTCATTAACACAAGACCCAATCAAACTTGACCAACTACAGTACCTGCATATTTACCATGTTCAATGCCACCTCCCTGGTTCCCAAGTCAGTGGAAGGCTGCAAATGTTGTCCCTCTACCAAAACAGACACCCCCTTCAATAGAAAAACTTCGACCAATTTCACTCCACCATTGCAAAAATTGCTGAGAAGAGAGTCTCTAAATTTGTAATTGATTGATCCAGCCTCACCTTGATATCAGAAGGGGGTGTCTGCTACACACTGCCTTGTAGATGTTTACCATCACTTGGCATACAATTCTGAGAAGTCCGCCAATATCAGTACATTGGTATTGACGTACTTCTCAAAGGCGTTTGACGTCCTGGACAATACCTTTGTTTTTTCAAATTTACTTGCCATGGGTGTTCAACCTACTATATTAAAATGGGTTGTTAGCTTTATCTCAAAACGAGTAAAATATAACAACTCTTACTCGGATTGGGTTACTCTGCATGGTGGTGTCCCACAAGGGACAATTTTGGCTCCAATTATATTCCTATGTGCGATCAATGGGGCGATGGCAGACAGCGAGGGATCAAATGTTCATGTCTGGACGTATGTGGATGACCTGACTCTTGGTGAAAGTAGGTATTTACATGAGCCTAGTAACATCCAAAATGCTGTGGACTCTCTAATTAAGTGGTCAGCAGAAAACAAGCTGAAGCTCAACCCCACCAAGTGTCAGGTCATGCAAGTTTATTTTGGCCGAAAGGCACTTCCAGAGATGAACATTTATATATCTGATTATATCCTCCCCACTGTCGATCGATTAAAACTCGAGTATCACCAATGCTATTTATAGTAAGGCCAATAGAAAATTATTCATGATTAGGAAACTAAAACAAGCTGGTTTGGATCATTATGAGTTGACTTGTATCTATAAATCTTATATCCGCCCTCTGTTGGAGTATGATGCGACCTTGTGGAACTCTGGCCTCACTAGAGCACAGTCGGCTCACTTGGAGGGAATTCAGAAACGTGTATGCCGCTGTATTCTATCTGAGGCGTATGTTTCTTACGAAGAGTCTCTCAAGACCTTAAGTTTTGAAATGTTATCAGAGAGTAAGAGTTTCGCTATTAAGGCTAGTGAATCCTGTAGATTCAGTTCATGGTTTCCAAAGACAAGCTCAGAAACATCTATTGCTCTAAGAAAGCCTAGAAAATATGATAAATTAAGATGTAAAACCAACCGATATAAGCACAGTCCTCTACCATACCTTATACAGTTTCTTGAATAGGCATAGTTCCCCTGCATTACTCCACTGTAACTATGTTTTAAATCCGTATACATATTTATTTTTTATATATACATATTTATATTTTTTAATGACCAATTTTTATACAAATTATAATAATTAGCAATGAAAATTTTAATATTAAAAACAATGTCTATGATTAATAATAGTAATAATAACAATAGCAACAATATTAATATAATAATAATTCTGATATGACTTATATAATAACCTATGTATGTGGTTTTTTATTTCCAATTTTATAATGTTTCATAATCTTGTTTAATTAGGTTGTTTGTGTGTGATATGCAAATGAGTCGAGTTCAAAGCTGCCGCAGCGCGTGAAGAAAAAAATGTGAATTATAGAGTAATACGTCCGCGCGCGATCCAAAGGCGGGGAACACATAGGTTTGTCGCATCAAAAGGATCTGTTGCCTAGTGATCTCCTTCTCAATAATACCTCCATGGCAGAGATCCCAAGTTTGAAAACCAAAAAATAGGGAGATTTTTTTTCATGAAGCGATCGCCTCCTGTAGCGACGCGCTGTGACGCCTTACAACGCGCTGTGCAACATGAAAGTATTACACA